>NC_140467.1:4795073-5042573 GCF_051167445.1 Perissodus microlepis
CACAGAATCATCTAAATGTAATTGTAATAAGTGACTAGCCCACAGCCTTGGAGCAACAGACTTTCAATCTATAAACTGTTGAAAGTATTGTTTCAGAGCTCTTAGGAGGATCCTTAGTTACTTGTAAAAGACAAAGGCTAGAGAGATGAGGAGAAAAAATAGACGGTACACTCTTACAGCTTCAGCGATAAGAACAGATGATTACTGAGAAAGGACGTACAATTATATTGTGATTTGGAAACAAAGCAGATAAGGAAAGCTGTTAGAAGGACACAGTGAAAAGAACCCTGCTTTTTTTATCCTGAGCAAAAATGAAACTGTGAACAGCTGAGCCTTGATTTATTTTTGAAATAGAGAATAAAAACAAGCACCACATCCTGAAGATGTGTGTGGACTGTTTGTTCAAAGTCATCTTCATGTCAGGAAAAGGTCGAAACAGTACATGACAAAGTTGTTCTGGAAAAGATGGCTTTCTAAGTTGATGGCTTTCAAACTTTCAAACCTCTGATGCAACAAAGACAAAAATAGACAAGGACTAAAAGATGTCTTATGCCTGGAAATATTGTCTTGATTGCAGACGCTACAGCTCCAAGAGGATCGTGGATGATGGCAAAAGTCTTAATTGTAAACCAGAATTCAAAAGGCTTGGTGCATTCAGTGAGACTACAAACAAAGACCAGTGTTTTAGAAAGGCCAGTGGCAAAACTTCTTTTGCTACTGGAAGCATCATCTTGAAGAAATAACATCATCAACAAAGATTAAGGACCTGCCTGGGGGAATAGCTCCTTAAAAAAAAAAAAAAAAAGAAACTTTAGAGTAATTGTGATTGTATGCACAATTAGGGGACGGAGTGGTGGGGCTATTTATTCTTCACTTTAATTATTTTGAAATTTGTTAAAATTTGTTGTTGTTTTACTTAATTTTGTTTTTTTTTTTTGGGGGGGGGGGTATTTATGAGTTTTATTTGTAGGTTAATACTTCCTTGTTTTTTTTTTGTTTTGTTGTTTATCTTGTTAAGTCAGCCAGGAAGAACTGTAGGACAATTTTTTATATATACAGTGGCTTGCAAAAGTATTTCCCCCCCTTGTACTTTCCCACATTTTGTCACATTGCAGCCACAAACATGAATCAATTTTATTGGAATTCCATGTGAAAGACCAACACAAAGTGGTGTACACGTGAGAAGTGGAATGAAAATCATACATGATTCCAAACATTTTTTACAAATAAATAACTGCAAAGTGGGATGTGCGTAATTATTCAGTCCCCTTTGGTCTGAGTGCAGTCAGTTGCCCATAGACATTGCCTGATGAGTGCTAATGACTAAATAGACTGCACCTATGTGTAATCTAATGTCCGTACAAATACAGCTGCTCTGTGACGGCCTCGGAGGTTGTCTAAGAGAATATGGGGAGCAACAGCACCATGAAGTCCAAAAAACACACCAGACAGGTCAGGGATAAAGTTATTGAGAAATTTAAAGCAGGCTTAGGCTACAAAAAAGTAAGGGGACTGGTGTAGGTTTTTTACCAGAGCAGTAGAAGCAGCAGGAAGCAATAACAATGGATCTTTGTTAATTGCTTTTCAAACTAGATAAATAAACCATAAAACTTAACTTTCAAGTTTTGGACATTGGACTTCTTTTGCCTGCATACAAAATATTGCAACATAACTGTTGGATATTGGTTGAACAAACCAAGGAATTGCAGCCATAGTGAGAATTGAAGCACGGTTGTTACAAGATGGAGATAAGAGATAAGATAAGATAAGATAAGATAAAACTATTAATCCCTCGGGTGGGTTCCTCTGGGAAATTCGGTTTCCAAAAAAGCACAGCACCAACAGAAGTTACAGAGTTACAGGATATTATATATATATATACACATATATAAATACAGAGACATATATAAATAAAATATACAAAGGGGATAAATAGAATAAATAGGAATAAAAAATAAAAATACAAGTGAAATTGCACATTTCGAGTATGGAAGTCTATTGCACCGTTGACTATTAACAAAAAGTATTGCACAAAAGGTAATTGCACAGTGAAGTGAAGAGGCACTACAGCTTGCTTGTTCCTCCCTCCTTTGTCCTCCTGTTTCCCCTCCCTCTCCCCTCCAGAGAGGAGTTAAACAGTTTGATGGCGTGTGGGACAAAGGAGTTTTTAAGTCTGTTAGTTCTTGTCTTTGGGAGAAGCAACCTGTCACTGAACAGACTCTTCTGGTTGTTTATGGCCGTGTGCAGAGGATGCCCAGCATTGTTCATAATGTCCATCAGTTTTTTTAGTGTCCTTTTCTCCGCCACTGTCACCAGAGTGTCCAGCTTCATGCCGACCACAGAGCCAGCCTTCCTGATCAGTTTTTCCAGCCTGGATGAGTCCTTCTTTGCTGTGCTGCTCCCCCAGCACACCACAGCATAGAAAAGTACTCCAGCAACCACTGACTGGTAAAACATCCTCAGGAGCTTCCTGCAGATGTTAAAAGACCTCAGCCTCCTGAGGAAGTACAGTCGGCTTTGGGCTTTTTTATACAGGTGCTCTGTGTTGCATGACCAGTCCAGTTTGTTGTCCACCCACAGCCCGAGGTACTTGTACTTGTTGACCACCTCCACCTCCTCCCCCTCTATCTGAACCGGCAGTGGACCTGCTCTGGACCTCCCGAAGTCCACAACCAGTTCCTTAGTCTTTGAGGTGTTGAGTTGCAGGTGGTTTGTGTGACTCCATGCGACAAAGTTCCTCACCAGACTTCTGTACTCCTCTTCCTGATTATCCCAGATACACCCCATGATGGCTGTGTCGTCTGCAAACTTCTGAATATGGCATAATTCAGAGGTGTACAGGGTGAAGAGAAGAGAGGACAGCACAGTTCCTTGTGGTGCTCCTGTGCAGCTGACCACAGTGTCAGACGTGATGTCCTTCAGCCTGACGTACTGTGGCCTGTCGGTGAGGTAGTCGGAGATCCAAGCGACCAGGCAGGGGTCCACCTCCATCCTGTTCAGTTTTTCCTGAAGCATACAGGGCTGGATGGTATTAAAGGCACTGGAAAAGTCAAGAAACAGGATCCTGACCGTGCCTTTTCCCCCATCCAGGTGTGATTGGGCTCTATGCAGGAGGTACAGGATGGCATCCTCCACTCCGAGATCCGCCTTGTATGCAAACTGTAGTGGGTCCTGGGCATGTTGTACCTGTGGTCGGAGGAGGTTGAGGAAGAGCCGCTCTAGAGTCTTCATAAGATGTGACGTCAGTGCCACCGGTCGGAAGTCATTCAGCTCATTGGGCCGGTTCCTTTTGGGGACCGGGACGATGCAGGATGTCTTCCATAGGGCGGGCACTCTCCCCAGTCGCAGACTGAGATTGAAGACTCGTTGTAGCGGCTCCCCAAGTTCAGCAGCACACGCCTTTAGCATCCTAGGACACACCTTGTCTGGACCTGCTGCCTTTCTGGGGCGAAGCTTCCTCAGTTGTCTCCTGACCTGATCCACTGTGACACTGGGAGATGATTGGGAGGAGGGGGGGGGGAGATGTCTTGCTGTTGAGAGAGGGATTGGAGGAGGGGGGTGTCATCATAGTGTCAGGAAGGGGGGGAAGCGAGGGAGGTAGGAGAGTGGGGAGAGGGCTCTGTAGTAAAGGTGAGGGTGAGGGTGGGGGGGTTGTGGGCTGGTCAAACCTGTTGAAGAAGTTGTTGAGTTCGTTTGCCTTCTCCACAGTCCCCCCCACTGTGCTTTTCTTGGTGTTGTGGCCTGTGATGGTTTTCACACCATTCCAGACCTCCCTCATATTGTTCCTCTCCAACTTCTGCTCCACCTTCCTCCTGTAGGTGTCCTTCGCTTCCCTCAGGCAGCGTTACACCTCCCGCTGTGCTGCTTTCATCTCCTCCTTCACTTTGCTCCTGAAAGCCTTCTTCTTCATGTTGAGGACAGCTTTGACTTCCTGTGTTACCCACGGTTTGTTATTAGGGTAACACCGATGGTGGCGCTGACAAAGGGTACATTCACACTGCTGGCGAAAGCGCATCAAATCTGACTTTTTTGACCCTATGCGACCCATATCCGATCATGGTACGACAGTGTGAACAGCACAAATCTGATATTTTCAAATCCGATTTGGGTCACTTTTGTATGTGGTACTGAATCCGATACATATCTGATGTTTTAGAAAGCGACTGCTGTTTGAATGGTCATGTCGCATTAAATCCATCTTTTACGTCACTGAAACAAGACAGACGCCTGATAAGACATCGTGAACACTTCCTGGCCATCCCGTGTAGATAGTGAAACTGTTGGGAAGACAACGTTGGAGAAATGTGAACATTTTATTTGTACTGTACAATCTGCAGATTCTGACAGAAATCTGCAACTATCCTTTGAAGCACCGCTCCTCTCTAAAACAGCAATAAGGATAATTATTAGGCCATATGTAAATAACAAAATAACCTTATAACTTAAATATAAGCACAATTCCCAATATAAGCAAAATTGGGAAACGTAAAGTCTGAAACAAGTCTTTATATTAAGGCCATCGGTCAAACAATACTGTTTGGTCTGGGTCTAAACAGAGCGCGTTGTGTGTGACGTCTTCTTTTGCGCATGCGGGCCGCTTTGAGGGTTCACACTAGAGCGCGTTTTGCTGTCACATTTTCTTTGTAGTGTGAACAAGCAGACAAAAAAATCGGATTTGATCAAAGAATCGGAATTGAGCATTAAGACCTGCAGTGTGAACGTAGCCAAAAAGACATGAGGGCGAATTGGACGGGATAGGGTTGAGGATGTTCAGATTTACATTAGGAGTGATCAGGTTATCAGAGGGTCAGTTCAGGCTGAATTATTTGGAGACAAAATTCATTTTTGATACCCACAGTTTTACAGCTGAAATAAAGATGTTTCACAAAAGTTATTTTCATTGCGCACAAAGTAGTCCTTCTGTGACATCTGCGATGGGTTTTTGTAAAAAAAATAACTTCTTTGTTTAAACTGTTATAAAGGAATGGAGGGACTGAAAGTGCCTTGGTTATGTTTTTTCCTAATATTATGTGTTATATAGGTTTGGCTGCCTTAGGTGACAGGTGAGTGTGTACTTGCAATCTAGCTGTCTGCTAAGTGTCAACTCAAAAGATAAGAGACAGGAGACACTGTGAGAAACAATAGTGTTACACACAGTGGCAAAATACTGACTGCACCTGTTCTGCACTGCAGTTTTTTTCTCTTTTTTTTTCTTCAATTCTTTAAACTAGCTGTTCTTTTGACTTAAGTCTTTAGGCATAAAATATCCTTCTCATTGTAGTCCCCTTTGTCTTTAGCCTAATATTGTGTTGTGTTGCAAAGTGAGGACTGAACCGCTTTAGAGAGGAGAAACCAGGCCAGTGATGTTAGTGATGTTTCCCCAGTAACATTGGCTTTGGAAATTGAGCTTTCCGTCGTGTTAGAAATGGGAACCTGCTTTCCTTCGACCTGCGTGGCCAAGTTATGGGAAGAATGTACAATTTCAGCGAGGAAAGAGGTAAGGCAGGCTGGTAGTTGATGAGGAAGCAGTTAAAGCTGAAAAGAGGAAAAACTGCAGCGAGATTGACTACTTTCTTTGACACACCTCTCTGCACTGCTCCTCCCCGTGAGGAAAAGTTTCCTCCTCTCACTTTTAACTCTCCTGATGTAGCAATGGTTAGACTCAGTTGCTAGAAGATAGTCCACTGGTTGTCTGTTTCTTGTTTGTTGTTTTTTTTTTGCAAGCGAAAGGGAAGTTTGTACATGAAAGTGCTCCGCGAGTAGAAAAAGCATTAGAATCCGTTCTCCCAGCAATCCTTATGGCGTTATTTTTGTGCCACTATTCTGAGGGCACGTAAAAGAAATTTGCAGGTGCAAGTGTTGCATTTTGAGGAGAAATTTGTTTCGAGCGAAGAAAAGCTAAATTTGAGTGAACAATATTCATTGCTGCATGCAAAAAATGTATTTCAGTGTTTGCTATTATCCACACACACACACACACACAATAGTAGCCCCTCTCGCTCAGTTTTTGCATTTGCGCTTGTTCACAATGTGTTGCTTGCGCTCTCAACATTTCTAGCCGTGCGTGCTCAACTCTTTCTGTACGCCATTATATTTGTGCCACAAAACCAGCCAATCACAGACTTGGATGCAAAAAAAATCTGATTGGCTGTTTTGGTGTCCAATCAGCTCGAAATGACGAAATGCAATATCCCAGAATCCATTTCGTCCAAAACTCAAATGAGGCAGTGGCGGATGAACACAGAGTGGCGGAGTTTGAAATATTACTCTTTCTGGGTCACAAAATAAACTTTTAAGATATTTTCATGCGAGAATGGTGCTGTGTAACTGACCATCATGGTGATTTTTCATTTTTATGTTTGTTTGTTTTTGTGTATAAACAATGAAAGGTGGTGGATTAGCCAATTGGTCATGATCAATTACAATACATCTGTATTGAGGGGAGAAGGAACGTGGTTCGTCCCGGACTTCAGCTAGAATGAAAAAGACACAATGCTGGAGTTATTTTGTGTCTTTGGTGCACAGCTGCCTCTTCTTCTCTCATTCTCTCCCCTTGCTCTCCTGTTGCTACTTCAATCGTGAAACTGATCAATGATCAGCTGATCGTCTCTCTTGTTTGTTTATCGCTCACTTTGTGCCAGAAAGAGGAAACCAGCGAATGTCGTGCTAAACAACAGCAGCAGCATGTTCAAACTTGATAAGCTGTTGTTAGAATTTATTTAATATTACTTTCTAGTATCAGCTGATGTTTGCTGGAGCCACAGCTGTAAAAGCTGCTGGTCATGATATCGGTTTGGATATGATGTGAGAGCGAAACATGAAGGTGATACAAATCATTCATATATACCAACAAGACAGTGTACATCACTGTCACAACAGCGTTTGTTTTAGTTCAAAGGCTTTATGGTTTTTCCTATAATACCTGGTGGTACAGTCGGTGATTTTTTGACAGTCCAGCCTTATATATTATGTTTTTATATTATTATGACAGGGGAGCAGTAAAACTGAACACACTGACATAAGACACAATCCTTCAAAATAAAACAGGAAACAATACACACTAAACTAAGACACGGACTGGACAGAGAGAGACAGTCTAGACACTGAACTAAACCTGCAATGAACATGAGAACACAAAACCTAAGAACTAATCCCTAAACAAGAATAACTAAAACATAGATTAATGATAATAATCATCATCATCATCATCATCATCATCATCATCATCACCACCAACAAAAGCACCACGAGAGAATAAGAAAACAATCCATAATGCAAAAACACACCAAAACATAACAACTCAAAATACTGGGTCAAACTTACCCAGAACCGTGACAAATATGTCATGTCTTGATAAATCGAACAGATATTTGAAGTTTACACAGCACCATTCTCGCATGAAAATATCATAAAAGTTTATTTTGTGACCCAGAAAACTCCGCCACTCTGTGTTCCTCTGCCACTGCCTCATTTGAGTTTTGGACGAAATGGATTCTGGGATATTGCATTTCGTCATTTCAAGCTGATTGGACACCAAAACAGCCAATCAGATTTTTTTGCATCCAAGTCTATGATTGGCTGGTTTTGTGGCACAAATATAATGGCGTACAGAAAGAGTTGAGCGCGCACGGGCAGAAATGTTGAGAGCGCAAGCAACACATTGTGAGCGAGCGCAAATGCAAAAACTGAGCGAGAGGGGCTGCTATTGTGTGTGTGTATGGATAATAGCAAACACTGAAATACATTTTTTTCACGTAGCAATGAATTTTGTTCACTCAAATTTAGCTTTTCTTCGCTCAAAATAAATTTCTCCTCAAAATGCAACACTTGCACCTGCAAATTCTTTTTACGTGCGCTCAGAACAGTAGCACAAAAATAACGCCATACAAAACACGTAAAAACTCCAAAAAGAACATACAAACTCCAAAACAAGTACAAACTCAAAAGCACGTACAAATTCCAAAGCATATACAAACTCCAAAGCACGTACAAACTCCGAAGCACGTACAAACTCCAAAACACATTGCTAGCATTAACTGAACTTCCAAAACAGAGCTACCTAGATCACTTAAATTACTCAATTGAAAGCATATGTGTATTGTTTGGGTATTTATACACAAACACTCATGTATATATTCAAATAATTTAAAAAAATCTTCATTTACCTGTTACTACCACACACCAAATCCGGTCATTGGTACTTCCTGGCTTGTGTTGCCACTAGGTAACAAAAGCTCAACACTGCCCCTAGCATCCTGGAGCACTTCCGTTGTGTTTTGGAGGTTTCACATGCTTCAAAATTTGTACGTTTTGGAATTTGCATTTGTTTTGGAGTTTGTACGTGCTATGGATTTTGTACATGCTTCAGAGTTTGCACGTCCTTTGGAGTTTGCACGTGTTTTGTCTCTGGGAGCTACCGTAAATATACTTTTATTTATTCATTCCACATAAAATGTAATAAATAAACTATAAAATACAAAAAACAACTATTTACATTTCAACTCTTTAAATTTTCAGCTTTTTCCTTTTAAACAAATTTAAAGTAAAACAACACAAAACACTGTGTGTGTAAAAAAGATTTGTATGTGTAAAAAGAATTTGTGTGTGCGTAAAAAAGATTTGTGTGTGGACTTACCCAAAAAAAACGTGTGAAACTCTGCAAGTTACAAGTACGAATTTTGACCCTATTTTTCTTCCTTTCATCTGACTGGTCAATGTCATGTCAATCACAAATGTAACGATCCAGTCAGAGAACAGATGGGTTTGGCTGTCGGAGGGGCGCTTTTTTGAACTGCAGGTCCTTGAAGGGTAATACAGTTTGAAGCTGGAGGATCTCTATATAAATATCCGATAGCTGCTAGGTCCCCTAACTTTCAGCAGCTGTTGAAAGGATAAAGTTGTGGTATGTCAGTGGTTAGAAATATCATTATTACTTTAGGATTAGTTTAACACAAAGTCAGGGCTGACCCGGGACCATTGCTGTGAGTCACAGTGCGCAGCATAAAAGTCCTTTCACATCAGAAACAGGATGTGCTGCTAATGCTAACTAAAAACAAAGGATCCAGAATTTGTTGCGGTGGCTGCTGAGCTCTGTGGGTTTTTGCAGCAGCTCTACCTGTACTAGATGCACCTGCTCCTCGTCGTTTCTATCTCGGACTTTATGTCCTCTACAAGAGTTTCTGGTTTTTTTGCTAGTTCTTCAAATGTTCAATAAAAACATGTATGCTAATTCATAACGAAGAAAGCTTTGTAGTGAAGACTGTCATTTCCAAAACACATTGTTACATTTGTGATTGACATGACATTGACCAATCAGATGACAGGAAGAAAAATAGGGTCAAAATGAGTTTCACACGTTTTGTTTGTTTTTTTTTGGCTAAGTCCACACACAAATCCTTTTTATGTACACACAAATTCTTTTTACACATACAAATCTTTTTTACGCACACACAAATTCTTTTTACACATACAAATCCTGATTTACAAGTACAAAACTGTTTTACAAGTACAAAATATTTATGACCACAATTTGAGCCCATACAACACCTCACTGTCTTGCCACATGTATTGCAAATCGCATCTTGGCTATTTGTGGAGGTAAAATATGTCCACACATAACTCAGTTTACGCTCAGCCATTGTTGTGAGTGCACAAGCAAGGGGCTGTGACACATTTTTACAGCCGTATTTCAGATATGACTATGAAAGCCGTAAGAGGAAGTAGTTCCCTCCAATTTAGACAATCCGAATGATACGGTTTCTTTCTGCTGTGTTCCTGTTAAAGACAAACTACAAATTTACCCCAAAGTACTAAAATATCGCTATTTTAATATGAGAATGATTCTAGAACATAAATTACTGGTATCGGAAGAATCGATATTTCAGTATCGATCCGCACACCACTATCGTTCACTTCAAAGATCCGGCTCCAAGATTTGTTTCGTTCACGACCGACACTTCACTACTAAGCACCAGCCTTGGTGTGTAGTGATGGGATTTCCGGCTCTTTTTAGAGAATTTCCAGCTCTTTCAGCTCGGATCACTAAAAAGAGCCTCTTTCGGCTCCCAACCGGCTCTTCAATTTGTTTTGTTGCTTTAATTTATTATTAACAATAATATAAAATTATGCACGAAAGGAATTACTAATGTAAAAAAAAGTGGTTTGATTTATATATGTTTATATATAAATATATATGGTGGCCCCTAGAGACAAAGCACGTACAAACTCCAAAACACATTTCTAGCGTTAACTGAACTTCCAAAACAGAGCTACCTAGATCACTTAATTTACACAATTGAAAGCATACGTGTATTGTTTTGGTATTTCTACATAAGCACTCATATATATTCAAAAAATTAAAAAAATGTTCATTTACCTGTTACTACCACACACCAAATCCGGTCGTTGGTACTTCCTAGCTTATGTAGCCACTAGGTAAAAAAAGCTCTACACTGCGTTGTGACGTTGTTCTCCCTGGCTCTCTTTCTCTCTCTTTCCCTCCTGCTCTGTTCCTGTGCTACTGAGAGTGTAACTACCGCCCCTC
The DNA here is from genome assembly GCF_051167445.1 of Perissodus microlepis. Classification (NCBI taxonomy): domain Eukaryota; kingdom Metazoa; phylum Chordata; class Actinopteri; order Cichliformes; family Cichlidae; genus Perissodus; species Perissodus microlepis. The sequence goes on from NC_140467.1 coordinate 4,805,617, forward strand.
CGCCCTCTTCCCAGCGCAAAGCACAAGGCTCACATGTGAAGTAAAGCGGGAAAAAAAGTGGGAGAGAGAGGGTGAGAGAAAGAAAAAAAAAAACCCACGGCTCCCAAAAAGGAGCTGGCTCATGTTGTTCACTTCAAAGAGTCAGCTCTAAGAGCAGTTTCATTCGCGACCGACACATCACTATTGGTGTGGCCAAGAGCAAAAGATTGTTCAAAAATAAAACTATGAAGACATTCAAAATAAATTTCCTGTGATGGGAAACTATTTAGTGCAACTTGTTCGTTTTTACAGTTTTGAGGGATAAGCCTCTTAAATTTCTCTAACTAGAAATATGTGTTAAAAAAACCAAAACGATTTTCAATTTTTTTGTAGTTTATTGCACTTTATGTAATTACTATGCACTTAATGCATACATATTATTAAAATTTGGGCTATAGTGGTTGAAATGCTCCCAAAAATGGCTCTACAGCATGTAAAATATAATATAAGCTCTGGCGGACTTGGTTCTATGGTAGGTCTTAAAGGGTTAAGTATCCACTGACAGCAATATGATGTCATTACAAAAATCAAAACAATTTTTCTTGCTTTTGAAATGGATTGAATCCTTACAATCCCTTTAAACACAGGACTTACCATCTAATATGGTCAGCATCCTAGGTAGGTGAATTTCCTCCAAAGCCCATTGTTATCTAGAGAAGCTCACCTTATATTTGTTCTGAAATGAAATGCTTTACAGCGCTTGTAATTTGAATCTTGCAGACCTGCTTAAAAGTGAGCTGATTATTAAACCATAAACACACAAAATATCACCCCTGGAGGGACAAAACCTGACAGGTTTTCCCTAAGTGCACTGTTACTGAAATTATTAGACCCTGTGCCGGACATGTCTAAGTATAAAAAAAAGAAAACAACCCAAACCTAACTGGCAGAATCAGCCTTGCACTAAAACAAAAACCCCAAATTTGCCAGAAAAATCACAGGAAAAGTTTTGCTTTCTGGTGAAACAACATGCTGTAGGGATTAGAACCTGCCATACAGTGCTGCAGTCACTGCTTCTGGCTGATGACTGATGCTTACATGGTCTGAAATCAGACTTAAGAGTATTAAATTCTGTTCTTTTGAATTCTTTTAGCGAGAGAGAAAGACTTCTGACTCAGAGTGGTCAAATTTCAAAAAAATCATCTTTATTGTACTTTTCCGGAAACGGAGAACTGCAGACACGAGCACGTACCCCCAGTTCTAAAAGCATTGCCAGCCAAAATACGTATATATAGTTCTGCCATACATCACACACAGACACACATAGTTTCGATCAAAACAACTCCTTATGGTCTGACTAATGTGGGTGTGTGTGTGTGTGTGTGTGTGTTACTTAGTTCTGCTTTTTCTGTCTGGTTTCCTGTATTTTATTAATATGCCTCTCCAGCTCTGCACTAAACTTCCTGTTCTCTGCACAAGACGTGCAGTCTCCTATCAGTACTCTGTGACTTTTGGTACACATTCTACCTCACAAGGGCGTTTTCCTACACTGGCCTCTATAAAACAATATAAACAGAAAATAAGCATTAAGAATATATATTTATATATTTATATATTTATCGATCAGCTTAGACCAAAACCTTTGGTCTCAGATTTGCTTAAAAACCTTTCAATGGATCAGAAATCCCAGTTTGCAATTAATACAATACAAAATATTACATAGAGTGCACTATACTGGTCATAGGATGTTCAAGATGGGCTATACGCCTTCCAACAACTGCTCACACTGTCTAGCAAATACACCGGACAGTTACATCCACGCTCTTTGGTTCTGTCCACCAGTTCAGAAGTTTTGGCGTGAGATATGTGAAGACTTATCAAAGTGTCTGAAATGCAACATTCCAGCCTCCCCTTTAGTGTGCTTGCTGGGCAACTTGGATGAGGTCACTGCAGAAATAAACACAGCCCACATTGTTTTTACGGCCCTATGCATTGCCAAGAAAATGGTCCTCATTAACTGGAAAAATAAAAAATAATCTTAATTCTAACCAATATACAAACCATCTAATAGATCACATTAGTCTTGATACAGCCTCTGCCAGCACATTTGATCAATCCCTTTGGGCTCCTTTGATCGGCTTCATCACCTAGTGGGGGTGGGGGGTCATGGTTTGGTCCTGCCTTCGCTATTGTGGTTGATATGGGGGTAGGGACGGCCTTAGGGCGTCTGGGGAGTCCCTAGGGACATTTTCCCTGGAGGGCCTAACCCGGGGGATGTGGCCATGACCTGGTTAGGGGCTCTGGTGGCTCTTAGATGGTGCTTTCCTTGTAGCTGCGTGCAGCGGAGATGGGGGAGGGTCTGTGCTGGCGGACGTTGGTTACTGGCCTGGTAGCCTGGCTGCCCCTGGGTGGGTCTGGGACGGGCGTGGAGGCTTGGAGGTCTGGGGGTGCGCCGCCCCCGGTCTGGGGTGCTGGCTGGGCCTTGGGGGCTTGGGTTCTGGTTGTTGTGTCGCCGGGGCAGTGGGCGGGTGGGTGCAGGGGGGCTCAGCCCCAGTGCAGGGGACCTCTGGTGCATCGGCCCAACTAGGGGGCTCTCTAACTGGTGGGGAGGCTGTTATATCTTTGCAGGTGGTCTCCTCTCTACAGGAGCTCACTCTGCAGGTGGGGGAGAGATATAGGAGAGGTAGCGAATGAACTCAACCTGGGTGTCTGTTGTCTTGTGCAGTTTGGGAGATGATTGGATGATGGGGTGGGTGCAGTTTTCTCTCCGGTGGAGTCGGGTGGGCTGCCCCGGACTCTGTGGGGCTGGGCGGTGCTGCTGCTGTGGGCCCCGGTCCGGATGGGCCTGGGCCCCCTTGCCCTGGTGGGTTCCAGAGTGTTGGGGTGTCTACTGGGGTCAGTGGGGGAGCTGGCCCCAGGGGGGGGCCGCTTGCCGCTCCCTTTCGTCCCTCCCCATCCTCAGCTGCCTCCCTCTACCCGCTCTACCACACCCACCCACACACGCAGGGCTTGGGGTACAGGTATGTCACCAGGGTGCAGGGGAGGCACTCCCCCCCGCTGTCCCATTCTGGCCGCCTGTGCCTCAATTTTATTCTGCAACCTAGACATCCACATTACTCACACTCTCACATAACACATACATATAGGGCCTTAGGGGTGGGCACGTTTTACAGCATCCAGAGGATGGTCGGTGTATTCCAACCCACCTCTGGCGCTGGTGCCCTACCCTCAATTTTAAATGCATATAGACACTGAGGGTTTTCGGGAGGAGCCGTGCTACTCTCTGGCAGGAAGGAGGAACCATGCTCTCCTGTGATTTAAATGCACTTTAGAACAGCACACAGCAACACTACATATGAGCGGACGGAGGGAGGTTTGGGGTCTTCACTCACCCCGATTCTGTTAACCGTCAGGGCTGGGGGGCTGGGAGGAGGTGCTGGCCGTCAGATTGGGGTCTGGGATGCGGGGCCTCTCTGCTACTGCAGATAAGGAGGCGGTCCACTTGCCTCCACCCCAGAGAGAAGGGTTACATCTCCTGGGTCTAGGTGCGGCTTGCCCCTCTGGGGGCGGGGGTACCTGGGATATAGAGTATGTTTGGGGAGTGTGGTTGTCTGTGCAGTGTCTATTTGTGTCTGTCTACACGTTGGATGAGTGCCGAGTATTTGGTTGTGTATATGGGGGTGGGAATGCACGTTTGTGTCTGCGTGCGCCTGTTCGTCTGTGTCTATATGTCAGGTTGGGTCTTAGACTCAACCTCTCTGGGAACATCTCAGGCCCTCCAAAGTACGGAGGCCTATCTCTCCTCACCACACTCCCTGCCGGTGGCTGATGCCCTCAGACGTTGGTGTGTTGGTGGTTCTTGTCGACTGGGGCTGGGCGCTCATGCATGTACTGGCTCACTCCTGGTGGCCGATTGCCGGGGCCTGGCGCCTGTGGCCCGGCTAGGCCCCTTCTGGGGGTTGGGGTGCCCTCAGGCCTCTGGGCCTGAAGCTTGGTCCTCTCTGGCACAGCTGGCTGCCGGCAGAGCCCGCGGGCACGCCACTGCAACCCCCTCTGGCCTCTGCTCCGTGGCTGCTGGGTGACCTCTCGTTTGAGGCTCTACTCAGCTCTTCCCAGGAGGGTGGCACGGTTCCCCCCCTTTGGTGGTCCTCCTCGGGTCCTTGTACTCTGGGGCCTCTGGATGTCTGGGACCTGGATCTCCTCCATACCTGCTTCATGCCCTGGGGGACAGGGCTATGGCTCCCCACACTCCCTAGCAGATCGTTACATGGAGAAACCTTTGGAATACAAGCATGCTGATCCACACAGGTGTGCACACAGGTGTACACACGGGTGTTCACAGACGCGGACTACACCTTTCTTGGCTGCTACCTCAAAGCACATTGTGCGCTGTCTATCTTGTGTGCTGCACAATATCGTTTAATATTTAGTATCTACTGTTATCTACTGCTAGCTAGTTTATTGTGATGGTGCTGTATTTATTATGTTGCTCTTTTTTTTGTTTTCTCTTCTGTTTTTTTTTCTCCATACAGGTGATCCAGGTGTTTTATTTGTTTTTCTTTCTTTCTTCCCCCCTTTCTCACCGTCTCTTCTCCCCTCTGTTTTTCTTTCTCTCCCTCTCTTTCTTTCATTCTTTCTCCCTGTCCTATCCCCCAGTCATGTCTGTCCCATCTGTAGCAACCGAAAATAAAATAAAATAAATACATAATTATAATAAAGGTCAATCAAATGGACCAATATGGCAAGGCCATGATGATCCACTTGGTAAAGTAAATCCGCTTGGCATCTTTCTTGGCCTTGAGACAACAATTCTGATGGCTAAAGATCCAAACGGGACACACAAAAAAAAAAAAAAGAATATATATTTATTTTGTAACCAGGGTCACTACCTCTTTTCATTTTCCTCACATCATATTTACTGGTTGCCCACAAGTGCTCCAGAATATCACACAATTCTGGAAAGTCTGGGGTCAAATGACCTAGTTCCACCTGCTAAATACACTGAGAAATTTCCCCCCTTAGCAGCTGCACAGTTCACACAACACTAATGTTCACCATTAAACGCTTCCTAAACACTTCATGGCAGTGTTTCATCACTGGAATGTGAATTTCTTCCCCAGGTCTGTGCTGTGTGTAAAGTGCCTAGAAAAGTGCTATATAAATGCAGTCCATTATTATTATTATTTTTCACTCATTTTTCATTTTCACAGACCCAATCATTTTATTTAACTTTTCTTTTTTTCCCCCCAAACACAAAACATGTGACATGTTCTCATGCATTTCACAAAAGAAGTTTGTTCTTATGTATTCAGAGGTGTGTATCTGGGTGCAAGCTTCACCCATACATCAGAAACAAGAATCTCATTTCAACCCTCTGCTACATCTTATTCACTTGTTTTATAATCCAGTCATCTTTCCCTGATCTAGTAGCAATCGACTAATTTGCATATCAGCTCATAACCCACTAAGATGACAGGACATCAGAAATGCATGTTCAAAATATTATCACAAAAGAAAATTTGGTTCATACAGTAAATTGGTTGTGCTGCACCAATCAAGCACAAAGCAATTTTACTATATTAACAATCAAATATATTGTCTGATCACTGGTTGGTCCTACCAGAATCTCTCTTTTTTTCCCCTTTCACAAAAGTTAAACTGTTGTCCTTCAACCTGGAGAGTTAATTGTCAGCAGTGGATACACTCAGCATTTGAAAACAAGTGTCTGTTAAATTTACACTATTTTAACACTGGTGAGAGATAACAAGCTGATCTTCATTGCGTGTGTGTGTGTGTTAGTAGGCAGGTTTAATGGATGTGTGTGCAGTGGAGCTGCAGATTCAGCAGGGCATGTCGTTAAAGCTGCCTTTCCTTCACATTTCTCTGTTTATGTGTGTTTGCGTTTTACTTTTACCCTTGTTGCAATCCTACGGACTCTTTCTCAACCTCCACAAGACAGCCGGCCACAGTTTTCCAACCCAATTTTCTTGTGTTCTCACATTAACAACAACAGACCCTTTTTCCTCCATGCTCTCTTCCCACTTCTTACAGCTTCTGTCTCTCTCCTGCATCTGCAGCAGTTCACAGTTGTGGCGTGTCAGGGGCCCAGTGGACCATTCTTCTTCAGCTTTGCCTTATGTCTTTCACTCTTTTCAGTCTCCTCCTTTGCCATTTCAACTCCCAGTATGTGAAACTCAGACAGCCTTCTCAAGTCCATTCACACACAGTGATGTCGCTGGTGAACCTCTCAGCTTGTGATTGGGAGCGACTGCTTCCATCCACGATGGTATTTGTACATGCTGCAGAACCCTTTAAGGTTTAGGGCAGTGCTGCTGTCTGTTCACCTTGTTGACTCTTGAAGTCAACGCCGTTGCTCTTGAACTGCATTTTGTCTTCAGGGAGAGATTGATTGTCCTCGAAGCTTGTTCTTCAGGTTAAGATGTACAAGAAGGTGAAGCTGTGAAATTTTCAGCCAAAACACGGCCTGGGTGTGGTTCCAATTATGTTAATCTATCATTTTGCTCCAGCTGCTGTGCTTGTGGAGGAGGTTGATTCAGGTCCGTAGTCACCTGTACTAACACACTGAGACACTTATTTAATATCATTTTCATCACTGCTCAATAACACTTTCCCTGTTTTATTCTTCTGTCCGCATTTTAACACATCTCTTTCTTGTTATACACACACCCACAGCACTTCTTACATGCACAGACACACTTTTCTTTACTGCATTCCTCAGTTTCTACACACTTCATACTCTTTGTATTCTTACCCATATTTCTGGAGGGAAAAAAAAATCATACAATCAAAACCGGGATTTGCCCGGACCATCCAGAGGGGTGCCTCCTATGCCATCACTGGCCGTACTGCTGAGCTCAGTTTTGCGGACAAGCGCGTTCACCGTCCGCCCTTTTCCTTCTGGTGCAAAAGTGCTAAACATCGTAAACTAAGGATGGAGTGTTTCCCACGACAGTCCTGAAATGAGGTGTTGTATTCCTTAAGTTTTCTCTCCAAGTGGTCTGTCCAAAAAAAAAAAAAACCCTTTTCTCTGTCGACATCTCTTTCTTTCACATAACCATCTTCCACACACTTGGAGTTTTTAACCAGACCAAACTCTATGGCCAAATAATTTAAATAAAATAAAATAAAAAAATAAAAATTGGGTTTTCACCCAGACCACCTGTAGGGACCCCCCCATTGGCTGGGTCCAGCTTCCATTGTACAAACAAGCGCGTCCGCTGTCTAGCCATTCTGCCTTTTTTCGCTGCTGCAAAAGTGCTAAAAAAACATACACTAGAATGCTCAACTTGTTGAGCTTCTAAGATCCTGCACTTACTGCCCTTACAGAGGGCGGCGGCCTCGACCTTGTTTTCTGCTTGGCCGTCAAAGATTTACATCCCTGATGAGCAGAAGGACTCCCACTATCTGTTTAACGTCTTCCATTATAATGGCCTCACTGTAATTATTCCACCTGCATATGTGAGAAAGTGATATTACTATAACTAATGTGATATGATTAAATATGTGATTAATACATGAGAAAAGAAAATTGCCTTGCCAAAATACAATCTTTGATTGGTTTTGATGCTTTGAATCTGTTCAAAACTAAATGCTGACCTCTGCTGGTGCAAAAATGATTTGCTTTGCTTTTTTTTCTGTGTTCATCTCTCCAGAGCACCCACACACAAGCTACCTGTAAGTACTGGTTTCTCATTTTGTCATGTCTCTCAGTCTGATATTTTGACTTTCTATAGTTCAAAACTAAAGTTTTGCAAATTTCTCACTGTTTTCGTGAATGTCTTGTTTTTCTTGTTCTTCTTTTTAGCAAATTGTGCAACAGGAACATTAAATATAATCACCACAACAACAAACGCCACCTTTCAACTAAAACCAAATTGCAGCTTAACATTTGGGAATAATACCTCTGGAAATTGTTTAATAACTGGTCTGATTCCTGGAGCTGTCTATCAAATTGTCTTGAACTGTTCAGGCTCCTGCAGTGTGTCACAAATCACAACAAGTAAGTCATTTTATTTTTCCTAAATATATACACCAATGATTCTGTGAGTTGGATGACAGTGATGTTAATATTCTTTTACAGCCAATAATGAGAATATGATGAACTGATTCTTTTCCTGTTGACGTATCTCTAATTCACAGAGCCAGAAACGGTCAGTTTAACAGTCACTAATATCACAACGTCCTCTATGTTTGTGAGCTGGACTAAACCAGTGGGAAACAGCTTCTTCTATAAAGTACAGTGGACAGGTGGAGGAACGAACTTCTCTGTAAATGTCAGTGAGACGTTTTATAACATTACTAACCTGACTGCTGGTGTCCAGTATGAAATAACTGTCACTGCAGTGGCAGATGATAATTATACTGAAGGACAGAGTGCTACTGTCACCATCTACACAAGTAAGCGAGCATTTAAATGTTTTTTATACTGTGAATTAGTGACTGTCTGCTGAGGATATCTGGTAAAATAAGGAGTCTTCTATCATCATAAGATAAGTTAAATTCAAAGGAAAGTAGAAGTAGAAATCCAGATGTAGAAGAAGAAGCCCTTTGAAGTGAGAAGGTTGGATCTCTCACTGATGTGTCCTCATATAACAGCTGTAGTTGTGCTCACTCTGTGTTTGAGTAACAGCTCCAATAATGGTTTGCATTTCTTTTGTACGTCTAGTTTAGAGCTTCCTCTGAACTTCCAGCTGCATGAAATGTTACAGGGTCAGCATGTTGCTGCTCGTGTGTTTTTACTGTAACTTTGAGACAGAGAAGACTTTAGCCGATTTTTAAATTCTTACCCATGTAGTGACTTCTCCCTTACAGAGCCTGAAGTAGTCAGATTACTCAGTGTTACTGCTTTCACAACATCCTCTGTATCACTGAAGTGGACTGAACCAGAGGGAAACAGCTGCTTCTATCTTGTAGAGTGGACAGATAGACATTTAAATGAGAATCACAGTGTGAATAACACATAAATAACCATCAGTGCTAGGGATGGGTATTGATAAGATTTTCACGATTCCGATTCCATTTTCGATTCTGTTTAACGATTCGATTCTTTATCGATTCTCTTATCGATTCTTTTTAAAAAAAGGAGAACACTAAGGTCGAACAGCTTAGAACTTTGTTTTATACACAGCAAAATCTCCAGTGTTAAATTAACACTAGAGAGTGTCTATATGGGTCCACACCTCTGAGTGTTAAATACAACACTGTTGAGTGTTAAGTTAACACTTTTGACAGTGTTATATGTTTAAAAGTAACCTAGTCAGTTTTGAAGATTAACAATGGCTAACACTGAGCAGTGCTGATTTTCTAACACTGGAATATTTCTAACGTTTTGAGTTATTTTCCAGTGTTAGAAAATCAGCACTGCTCAGTGTTAGCCATTGTTAATCTTCAAAACTGACTAGGTTACTTTTAAACATATAACACTGTCAAAAGTGTTAACTTAACACTCAACAGTGTTGTATTTAACACTCAGAGGTGTGGACCCATATAGACACTCTCTAGTGTTAATTTAACACTGGAGATTTTGCTGTGTATCTTCTCTTCGAACAAGATAGAAATTTAGGAGTAACATGGCCTTACAAACCCGACAGTGAGATCTTAAGAGATCCAGCCTATGGCTCTTCAATGGGGTGTCACAGGGTCCCCAGGAAAAAAAATTGTAAATGTAAAATAATAAAATAAATATTCTTCTGTAGCAATAACAAAGTATAACGTAAATTATTCTGTAGCAATTACACAAGAATATCCAGTAATGTCCCTGCCTACAATTAAACACATTCACTTACCGAAAATCGGGGGCATCTGCTGTGGCAAATAGGTGCAAGCCTTTGACCACAAACTTAGTCACTGCTCGGTGACATTCGTCTATCCTGGCCTGAAAGGAGACGCTACCTGTAGACTGCAGCGAGAACTGCCAGCATCTGAGCCAGCCAGACTCTGTCTGTTTCTCTCATCATGGTCACCTAAATGCACAGTAATGACAGGTTTTGTGATAAGGCAGATCGCGCTAACATAGTATGCACTGTTGTTGATTATTTACCTGCCGCATTAACGGGAGAGGACGTGCAAACGTTACCGCTGCTGCTGGGTTGAGATTCACGAGTCCGGAGCGGAATTAAAAACACGACATTCATTTAAGGTTATCGCGTGTCTTTTGCATATTCGTAGTGTTTCCTCCCTTAAATGAAATATCTACTTTGCAAGTAGCCCCGTTGTCATCCATTCTCGTAAAGTATAACCAAACTTTTGAGTGTTTGAGCCGCTTAGGTACCATGTTTCCTGCCAGGTAAATGACGCTCCGCAACGTGGTGACGTCATTCGGGACGACTGGAATCGATAAGGGAATCGTTTGCAAAAATGGCAAACAATTCCAAGGAATTGAAACAGTGGGAAGCGGTTCTCAACAAGAACCGGGTTTCGATACCCATCCCTAATCAGTGCACTAACTGCCTGTATGCAGTACAGATTTAGTTCCTGCAGTGGCTGGTGATGAGCAAACTATGGAAGCTGCAGAGTTAATTTCACTGTATGCAAACAGGATGTGCAGGAATCCAACATCTGAATGAATTTGTAATCAATGTTTTTCAAATGCTGTCCGTTAGTGTTTTTCTCTCAATCTTCTTATTTTTGGATCTACCTCTCTGTAACTCACAGAACCCAAAAGTGAATGATCCTACTGTCAGTTGTTATTTATTCTGATGTTCATGCTCATTTATTTACTCTCCACTGACAGAGCCTGAAGCTGAAAATGTTTTTGATATTCAGATGATGTTTTTTTTTCAATCAGACTGATGTTAGGGGTGTGTCATCTGATGTCACACTTCATTCAGCCCTCATATATCTAAGTTTTCAAACTAAGCTATATGAGTATATATCAGTTTTCACTTTTTATAGCTTTCATATTCATCCTCATGCGTTTGCTGTCCACTCACAGAGCCTGAAGTAATCAGGGATCTTAATGTCAGTGAAACCAGGACATCCTCTATATTTCTGAATTGGACTCACCCACTGGGTCAAAGGTCATTCTATAGAGTAGAGTGGACAAATGGAACAACAAAAATGAATAAGACTGTGACTGAAGCTAAAGTAAAAGTCACTGAGCTGACTCCTGGAGTGTGCTACACTTTCACTGTCACAGCAGTGGCTGGAGACAACAGAACAGAAAGTGACATGGCACAGATTTATCGATGCACAAGTAAGAAGAAGATTGTGATCTTTTCTCTCTTAAACATTATCTGTTGTACTTCAGTTTTTTTCTTCCAATTTTTTTCTTTACTTTTAATGACATTTGTTATACTCACCTTTTACTTTAACCTGTTTTCTTGTAATAATCAAATCAGTTTCTTAAAAATGAATAGTCAATCTTTCGTTTTAGAGGCTGTTAGAAATTTCACTGACAAGTCTCTCTCAATCAATCAATCAATTAATCAATGAATGAATGAATCAATGAATGAATAAATCAATGAATGAATGAATGAATGAATCAAGGCTTTATTCGCCACATGCAGGTTGCCCTGCACTGAAATGGGACCCCCCCCAACCACACACACACAACACAGACATCACATGGGGATACAGGTCGGAGATCGGTAGCGTTACAGAAAAACACTGAAATATACACTACAATGGGAAAGTACAAGAGGAAAAACAGAGACCTCTATTCATGCTGGGCTCCTGGGAGGACAGCATGAGAAAAGGAAACAAAAGAACTCCTTTTCACAGAGAGCACATAAATGTCCACAGCACAACATTATGGAGCACGTGACAAGCAACGGGGTTGGGTAGGTGAGGAGTAATCTGAAGCAAACACAGCAGCCATCCTGCCCTGCGCTATTATTCCAGCGCGGGCCCAGACCCGCCGTGTTCTCCAGGAGGGAACAAGTATCGAAGGTGTTTGGAAAGGGAGGGGGGATGAGTGAGTGCGAATCAGTGTATGTGTATGTGTGTGCGTGTCCAGAGTTCAGCTGAGACAGTGTCCTTCGCCCTGCCAGGCTAAGTAAACATTCTTCCAGCCAACCCAGGTGGCCTTGCATAGGATGGGAAGAACAGTCTAAACACAGTCCGTATCAGGGTGTTGTTGTTCGGCTCCAGACTTGAGACTGCAGCTGGCGCCGAAGGGGTATCCGCATGAAGTGATGGTAGTTTTTACTTTAGTGCGAACAACTCATATGAATTTCAAAGCTGTTCTAACAGTCCAACACTGGTCTCTCAATCTCCCGTTGGAGAGCCGTGAGCTTCACCATGATGTTATCAAACTTATGCTCCGTGATGTTGTCATTCTTGTGCTCAAAGAGCCGATTCTGAGAACTCACAACCACAGTGAGCTGCTCCAAGATGTAATCCAGTCTGCACTCAGAGGTTTTATTCTGAGTATTCACGGCAGCCGTAAGCTTCTCCAAGATCTTATCCGTGCTGCACTCAATGAGCCCATTTTGAGAAACTCACGCCTCGTCCCATCGTTTCAATCCCAGCAGGCAGCCTTGTGGGTGTTTGAACAGCCGGTTCCGCTTTCTTAATTCTTCGATAAGCCAGGGCCAAGCCAGCTCCGATCAGCAAGAACCCTGTTACCATGGTTCCGAATAGGTAGATATTTTCAGCACTCAGGCTCACCCAGGCCCAGACTTTTAGTTGAGAAAAGGGTGACAATTGCATTCAGGGACCAGTTGATCAAATCCATAATTCTCTTTTAGGTTTTAGAAAACAGACTGTGAGAGAGTGTTCCAGGGAAAAGTAATACAAAAAACACGAGACTAGACAAGGACACAAGAGGCTAAGCAAGGAAGCTGAGGGAGAGGAGAAAAGTGCGACCGCCTTCGTCAAGAGCAAAAGAACATCCCACTTCATGCAGTCGTCTTGTTTAGTTTATTTGCCACATCCAGTTGTTACTTATTCTGATGTTCATGCTCATTTATTTACTCTCCACTGACAGAGCCTGAAGCTGAAAATGTTTTTGATATTCAGATGTTTTTTTTTTAATCAGACTAATGTTAGGGGTGTGTCATCTGATGTCACACTTCATTCAGCCCTCATATATCTTAGTTTTCAAACTAAGATATATGAGTATATATTAGTTTTCACTTTTTATAGCTTTCATGTTCATCCTCATGCGTTTGCTGTCCATTCACAGAGCCTGAAGTAATCAGGGATCTTAATGTCAGTGAAATCAGGACATCCTCTATATTTCTGAATTGGACTCCCCCAGTGGGTCAAAGGTCATTCTATAGAGTAGAGTGGACAAATGGAACAACAAAAACGAATAAGACTGTGACTGAAGCTAAAGTAAATGTCACTGAGCTGACTCCTGGAGTATGCTACACTTTCACTGTCATAGCAGTGGCTGGAGACAACAGAACAGAAAGTGACATGGCACAGATTTATCGATGCACAAGTAAGATGGAAACGATTATTTTTGCTGATCAAGTCTGTTTTTCATGCATCCTTTTTAACAGTTTCACCTTTAAATGTATTTGATGTAATCTTTGTTTCATTTTATTTCATTGCTGAAGGTGAAACTATTACTTAGAATAATGTGGAATTTTCCTCACAGTTATGAAGCTGAAAGTGTTTTTGATAATTAGATGATGTTTGATTTTTGAATCAGACTGATGTTAGCAGTGTGTCATCTGATGTTACACTTCATTCAGCCCTCATATATCCAATTTTCCAAAACCATTGGTCACTTTTTATAGCTTCCATGTTCATCCTCATACGTTTGCTCTCCATTCACAGAGCCTGAAGTAATCAGGGATCTTATTGTCAACGAAATCAGGACATCCTCTATATTTCTGAATTGGACTCACCCACTGGGTCAAAGGTCATTCTATAGAGTAGAGTGGACAAATGGAACAACAAAAATGAATAAGACTGTGACTGAAACTAAAGTAAATGTCACTGAGCTGACTCCTGGAGTGTGCTACACTTTCACTGTCACAGCAGTGGCTGGAGACAACAGAACAGAAAGTGACATGGCACAGACTTATCGATGCACAAGTAAGAAGAAGATTGTGATCTTTTCTCTGTTGTACTTCAGTTTCTTTCTTCCAATTTTTTTTGTTAATTTTAATGACATCTGTTATACTCACCTTTTACTTTAACCTGTTTTCTTGTAATAATCAAATCAGTTTCTTAAAAATGAATAGTCAATCTTTCGTTTTAGAGGCTGTTAGAAATTTCACTGACAAGTCTCTCACATCCCACTTCATTCAGTCGTCTTGTTTCGTTTATTTGCCACATCCAGTCGTTATTTATTCTGATGTTCATGCTCATTTATTTACTCTCCACTGACAGAGCCTGAAGCTGAAAATGTTTTTGATATTCAGATGATGTTTATTTTTAATCACACTGATGTTAGGGGTGTGTCATCTGATGTCACACTTCATTCAGCCCTCATATATCTAAGTTTTCAAACTAAGATATATGAGTATATATTAGTTTTCACTTTTTATAGCTTTCATGTTCATCCTCATGCGTTTGCTGTCCACTCACAGAGCCTGAAGTAATCAGGGATCTTAATGTCAGTGAAATCAGGACATCCTCTATATTTCTGAATTGGACTCCCCCAGTGGGTCAAAGGTCATTCTATAGAGTAGAGTGGACAAATGGAAAAACAAAAATGAATAAGACTGTGACTGAAGCTAAAGTAAATGTCACTGAGCTGACTCCTGGAGTGTGCTACACTTTCACTGTCATAGCAGTGGCTGGAGACAAAAGAACAGAAAGTGACATGGCACAGATTTATCGATGCACAAGTAAGATGAAAACGATTATTTTTGCTGACAGTGTTTTTCATGCATCCTTTTTAACGAATTTTATGTTTCAATCAATTGGACTTCTTTGTTTGATTTTATTTCATTGCTGGAGGTGAAACATTTACTTAGAAAGAATAATGTGATATTTTCCTCACAGTTATGAAGGTTAAAATGTTTTTCGATATTTAGATGATGTTTGTGTTGTGAATCAGACTGATGTTAGCGGTGTCTCATCTGATGTTACACTTCATCTGGTCCTCTTATATCTTAGATTCCACAGTCAGTGGTCACTTTTCAGACTTTTTTATTTATCCTCATGCATTTACAATTTACTCACAGAGCCTGAAGTAATGAAGAATCTTACTGTCAGTGAAATCAGGACATCTTCTATATTTCTGAATTGGACTCCCCCAGTGGGTCAAAGGTCATTCTATAGAGTAGAGTGGACAAATGGAACAACAAAAATGAATAAGACTGTGACTGAAGCTAAAGTAAATGTCACTGAGCTGACTCCTGGAGTGTGCTACACTTTCACTGTCACAGCAGTGGCTGGAGACAACAGAACAGAAAGTGACATGGCACAGACTTATCGATGCACAAGTAAGATGAAAACGATTATTTTTGCTGATCAAGACTTTTTTTCATGCATCCTTTTTAACAGTTTCACCTTTAAATGTATTTGATGTAATCTTTGTTTCATTTTATTTCATTGCTGAAGGTGAAACTATTACTTAGAATAATGTGGCATTTTCCTCACAGTTATGAAGCTGAAAGTGTTTTTGATAATTAGATGATGTTTGATTTTTGAATCAGACTGATGTTAGCAGTGTGTCATCTGATGTTACACTTCATTCAGCCCTCATATATCCAATTTTCCAAAACCAATGGTCACTTTTTATAGCTGAAGGTGAAACTATTACTTAGAATAATGTGGCATTTTCCTCACAGTTATGAAGCTGAAAATGTTTTTGATATTCAGATGATGTTTATTTTTAATCACACTGATGTTAGGGGTGTGTCATCTGATGTCACACTTCATTCAGCCCTCATATATCTTAGTTTTCAAACTAAGATATATGAGTATATATTAGTTTTCACTTTTTATAGCTTTCATGTTCATCCTCATGCGTTTGCTGTCCATTCACAGAGCCTGAAGTAATCAGGGATCTTAATGTCAGTGAAATCAGGACATCCTCTATATTTCTGAATTGGACTCCCCCAGTGGGTCAAAGGTCATTCTATAGAGTAGAGTGGACAAATGGAACAACAAAAATGAATAAGACTGTGACTGAAGCTAAAGTAAATGTCACTGAGCTGACTCCTGGAGTGTGCTACACTTTCACTGTCATAGCAGTGGCTGGAGACAACAGAACAGAAAGTGACATGGCACAGATTTATCGATGCACAAGTAAGATGAAAACGATTATTTTTGCTGATCAAGACTTTTTTTCATGCATCCTTTTTAACAGTTTCACCTTTAAATGTATTTGATGTAATCTTTGTTTCATTTTATTTCATTGCTGAAGGTGAAACTATTACTTAGAATAATGTGGCATTTTCCTCACAGTTATGAAGCTGAAAGTGGTTTTGATAATTAGATGATGTTTGATTTTTGAATCAGACTGATGTTAGCAGTAGAGATGGCACGATACCACTTTTTTATGTCCGATACCGATACCGATATCATAAATTTGGATATCTGCCGATACCAATATGAATCCGATATAGTGTGTTTTTTAATCAATAAAACGTTTTTTTAATATCTTGCTGCATTTTGTATAAGTTTATACTCAAGTTTAAATAAATAACAACACTAAAGCTATTCTGTTATACCTGTATGTAAAAAATACACTGCGCCCCAAAACTTAAACCTACTCCATCCTCCCTATTCTGGTATTTTAAAGAGTACTTAGCAGAAATATTAAGCAACCTAACTAATAGGGTTGCAAGCTCCCAGCATAAAAAAATAGGGAACCACCCCCCACCCTCCACCTCATGATGCTTAATCGATGTAATCAAATTAAATTTGATGCAGTGTGGAAAAATGCACAGAAATAAATTATTTTTCAAGAATAATTAAATAGATTCAACATCTTTCTTCAACAGAATTGCAGAATTCACAGATGGTACTTTCCCAAAGGAAAAAGTACTATAGCTTACTAGGGTATATTAGACTTAACAGTTACTATATACAGTAATGGACTTCTATATATTTTACATCAGATTAAAACTTTGGGTGTAAGAGTCAGATAATTATTTATTAAAAGCTAGACATTTTTCATCCTCTATATTTCTGTATTGGACTGACCCACTGGGTCAAAGGTCATTCTATAGAGTAGAGTGGACAAATGGAGCAACAAAAATGAATAAGACTGTGACTGAAACTAAAGTAAATGTCACTGAACTGACTCCTGGAGTGTGCTACACTTTCACTGTCACAGCAGTGGCTGGAGACAACAGAACAGAAAGTGACATTTCACAAATTTATCAATGCACAAGTAAGATGAAAACGATTATTTTTGCTGAGTGAGAATGTTTTTCATGCATCCTTTTTAAAGAATTTTATGTTTCAGTCAATTGGACTTCTTGTTTGTTTTATTTTATTTCATTGCTGGAGGTGAAACATTTACTTAGAAAGAATAATGTGACATTTTCCTCACAATCATGAAGGTTAAAATATTTTTAGATATTTAGATGATGTTCGTCTTGTGAATCAGACTGATGTTAGCGGTGTCTCATCTGATGTCACACTTCATCCGGTCCTCTTATATCTTACATTCCACAGTCAGTGGTCATTCTTCAGACTCTCTGCCAAAATACCAACTAATTGTATTTCGTTGCTCAAGAGTTGGGAGTTCGCCTTGTAATTGGAAGGTTGCCGGTTCAAGCCCCGGCTTGGACAGCCTCGGTCGTTGTGTCTTTGGGCAAGACACTTCATCCGTTGCCTACTGGTGGTGGTCAGAGGGGCCGATGGCGCAATATGGCAGCCTCGCTTCTGTCAGTCTGCCCCAGGGCAGCTGTGGCTACAACTGTAGCTTGCCATCACCAGTGTGTGAATGTGTGTTTGAATGGGTGGATGACTGGATGTGTAAAGCGCTTTGCGGTCCTTACGGACTAGTAAAGCGCTATACAAATACAGACCATTTACCATTCATTTTGACTTTAGGTATTTGCTAGTTTAGCTTAGCTGGTAGCCGAGTCGCTATCACCCTGACATCTTCAGCTGTCTCTCCTGCAGCTTCCTCCTAAGTGTGTCAGATCTTTAGCTACTCATTTGATGAAAAATAGAAACAGCCCCATGTTTCTCTTCTTTACTGTGGCTGGGCTGGTAACGTATGAGTGCTCTGTTGAAGCGAGTTTTTCTTTAACCTTAACTAGTGATGATTTCATGTATTTTTTTCACAAAGAAAACTGTAATGTTTAGAGTAAAAATGACTCATGACCGTCTGACTGATGTATCATTATGTACAGCTACTTCCAATGCTTCTGATATTTATTTAGACACTTGCTCTCCGACTGATCCTTCTGAGTTAACTCCATTAATCACTTCTTCCAAAGCATTAATGTGTCTTTTTAAATCCCATGCATTTTCTGCTCAAATAAATTCTATAGTGAATTAATGATTCAGTCTAAAAAATGATCAATCTGTCTCTATTAGTGTTGTATGTAACACAGGCCTTTAAGGTGGCAGATGGTTGCCACTACCTGAGCCTGTTTCTGCTGGAGGTTTCTTCCTGTTAAAAGGGAGTTTTACCTCCCTACAGTCGCCAAGTGCACAAAGGAGGTTGTTTGATTGTTGCCGTTTTCTCTCTTTTAGTGTAGGGTCTTTACTAAAGTGCTTTGAGGTGACTAATTTGGCGCTATTTAAAAAAAATGGTATTAAATAGAATTGACTTCTCATTCAATTACCCTCTACTCACAGAGCCTAAATTAGTCAGGGATCTCATTGTCACTGAAATGAAAAACTATGAGAGCTGCAGAGTTAATTTTACTGTATACACATAAGATATGCAGGAATTCAACATCTGAATGAATTTGTAATCAATGTTTTTCAAACGCTGTCCCTTAGGTGTTCTTTACTAAATTTGCTGCATATTTGATGGTGTAATTTTCTAAATTTAAAATATATTTATGTCAGTTTTGTTATTTTTACATCTATCTCTCTGTAACTCACAGAACCTGAAAAAGTGAATGATCTTAATGTCACTGAAATCACGACATCCTCTATATTTCTGAACTGGACTGAGCCACAGGGTCAAAGGTCTTTCTATAGAGTAGAGTGGACAGATGGAACAATACACATGAATAAGACTGTGACTGAAACTAAAGTAAATGTCACTGAGCTGACTCCTGGAGTGAACTACACTTTCACTGTCATAGCAGTGGCTGGAGATAACAATACACAAAGTGACGTAGCAACACTTTCTCAATACACAAGTAAGATTAAGAGTATGACGATTTCTGATCTGGGGTCTCGTGCTCTGTACTGTGTCACTGTTTCATTTTTTTATCTTGTAGTTTATTATTTGTTTGTCAACTTTTTAGGATAGTTTTTTTTTCTAGTGAAGCAGTTACTTCAAAAATTATAGAAATCATTTTTGCCTGAAGACTTCAAATCTAAAAACACTTTTTAGTCATGTGTGACATGGGTTTTTTGTTAAAAAGCATTTTATGATTTACTCACATATCCTCTCAGGTTCTCCTTAATTCAGTTCTCTTGATTCTTACCTGCTGCAGTCACTGCTTATTTTTCTTGGCTCAGCAGTTCTTTTGTTTTCTTGTTCCTCCTCATGTACTCTCCACTCATAGAGTTTGAAGTAGTCATGAGGCTCTCTGCTGTTAACGTCACAACATCGTCAATTTTTGTGAGCTGGACTAAACCAGTGGGAAACAGCTCCTTCTATAAAGTACAGTGGACAGGTGGAGGAACAAGTTTCTCTGTAAATGTCAGTGAGACATTTTATAATATTATTAACCTGACTGCTGGTATCCAGTATGAAATAAATGTCACTGCAGTGGCAGATGATAATTATACTGAAGGACAGAGTGCTACTGTCACCATCTACACAAGTAAGCGAGCATTTAAATGTTTTTCATACTGTGAATTAGTGACTGTCTGCTGAAGATATCTGGTAAAATAAGGAGTCTTCTATCATCATAAGATAAGTTAAATTCAAAGGAAAGTAGAAGAAGAAATCCAGATGTAGAAGAAGAAGCCCTTTGAAGTGAGAAGGTTGGATCTCTCACTGATGTGTCCTCATATAACAGCTGTAGTTGTGCTCACTCTGTGTTTGAGTAACAGCTCCAATAATGGTTTGCATTTCTTTTGTACGTCTAGTTTAGAGCTTCCTCTGAACTTCCAGCTGCATGAAATGTTACAGGGTCAGCATGTTGCTGCTCGTGTGTTTTTACTGTAACTTTGAGACAGAGAAGACTTTAGCCGATTTTTAAATTCTTACCCATGTAGTGACTTCTCCCTTACAGAGCCTGAAGTAGTCAGATTACTCAGTGTTACTGCTTTCACAACGTCCTCTGTATCACTGAAGTGGACTGAACCAGAGGGAAACAGCTGCTTCTATCTTGTAGAGTGGACAGATGGACATTTAAATGAGAATCACAGTGTGAATAACACATAATTAACCATCAGTGCACTAACTGCCTGTATGCAGTACAGATTTAGAGTTCCAGCAGTGGCTGGGGATGAGCAAACTATGGGAGCTGCAGAGTTAATTTCACTGCATACAAACAGGATGTGCAGGAATTCAACTTCTGAATGAATTTGTAATCAGTGTTTTTCAAATGCTGTCCATTAGTGTTTTTCTCTCAATCTTGTTATTTTTGCATCTACCTCTCTGTAACTCACAGAACCCAAAAAAGTGAATGATCTTACTGTCACTGAAATCAGGACATCCTCTATATTTCTGAACTGGACTGAGCCACAGGGTCAAAGGTCTTTCTATAGAGTAGAGTGGACAGATGGAACAACAAACATGATTAAGACTGAAACTAAAGTAAATGTCACTGAGCTGACTCCTGGAGTGAACTACACTTTCACTGTCATAGCAGTGGCTGGAGATAACAATACACAAAGTGACGTAGCAACACTTTCTCAATACACAAGTAAGATGAAGAGTATGATGATTTCTGATCTCGGGGCTCGTGCTCTGTACTGTGTCATTGTTTCATTTTCTATTTTTTTGTTTCTTAGTCTGTCAACTTTTTAGGATAGTTTTTTTTTTCTAGTGAAGCAGTTACTTCAAAAATGAATGAAATCCTTTTTACAGGAAGACTTCAAATCTAAAAACACTTTTTATCCATGAGTGACATGTTTGTTTGTTTTTGCCAACATATATATCTATATATATATATATATATATATATATATATATATATATATACACACATATATATATATACATATACACACATATATATATATACATATACATATATATATATATACACACGTATATATATATATATATGTATATATGTATATATGTATATGTATATATGTGTGTGTATATATATATATATATATATATGTATGTGTGCGTGTATATATATATGTATGTATATATGTATATATATGTATATGTATATATATGTATATGTATATGTATATATATATATATATATATATATATATATATATATATATATATATTTCTTAATTCAGTTCTCTTGATTCTTACCTGCTGCAGTCACTACTTATTTTTCTTGGCTCAGCAGTTCTTTTGTTTTCTTGTTCCTCCTCATGTACTCTCCACTCATAGAGACTGAAGTAGTCACGAGTCTCTCTGTTGTTAACGTCACAACATCGTCTGTTTTTGTGAGCTGGACTAAACCAGTGGGAAGCAGCTCCTTCTATAAAGTACAGTGGACAGGTGGAGGAACAAGTTTCTCTGTAAATGTCAATGTGACATTTTATAACATTACTAACCTGACTGCTGGTGTCCAGTATGAAATAACTGTCACTGCAGTGGCTGGTGATGGTTCTACTGAAGGACAGAGTGCTACTGTCACCATCTACACAAGTAAGTGAGCATTTAAATGTTTTCATACTGTGAATTAGTGACTGTCTGCTGAGGATATCTGGTAAAATAAGGAGTCTTCTATCATCATAAGATAAGTTAAATTCAAAGGAAAGTAGAAGAAGAAATCCAGATGTAGAAGAAGAAGCCCTTTGAAGTGAGAAGGTTGGATCTCTCACCGATGTGTCCTCATATAACAGCTGTAGTTGTGCTCACTCTGTGTTTGAGTAACAGCTCCAATAATGGTTTGCATTTCTTTTGTACGTCTAGTTTAGAGCTTCCTCTGAACTTCCAGCTGCATGAAATGTTACAGGGTCAGCATGTTGCTGCTCGTGTGTTTTTACTGTAACTTTGAGACAGAGGAGACTAGCTGATTTTTTTAATTCTTACCCATGTAGTGACTTCTCCCTTACAGAGCCTGAAGTAGTCAGATTACTCAGTGTTACTGCTTTCACAACATCCTCTGTATCACTGAAGTGGACTGAACCAGAGGGAAACAGCTGCTTCTATCTTGTAGAGTGGACAGATAGACATTTAAATGAGAATCACAGTGTGAATAACACATAAATAACCATCAGTGCGCTAACTGCTGTGTACACATTTAGAGTTACTGCAGTGGCTGGTGATGAGCAAACTATGGGAGCCGCAGAGTTAATTTCACTGTATACAAACAGGACATACAAGAATTCAGCATCTGAATGAATTTGTAATCAATGTTTTTCAAATGCTGTCAGTTAGTGTTGTTCTCTCAATCTTGTTATTTTTGCATCTACCTCTCTGTAACTCACAGAACCCGAAAAAGTGAATGATCTTACTGTCAGTGAAATCAGGACATCCTCTATATTTCTGAACTGGACTGAGCCACAGGGTCAAGGGTCTTTCTATAGAGTAGAGTGAACAAATGGAACAATAAACATGAATAAGACTGTGACTGAAGCAAAAGTAAAAGTCACTGAGCTGACTCCTGGAGTGAACTACACTTTCACTGTCATAGCAGTGGCTGGAGACAACAGAACAGAAAGTGAAGTAGCAACACTTTCTCAATACACAAGTAAGATGAAGAGTATGACATTTTCTGATGTGGGGGCTCGTACTCTGTACTGTGTCACTGTTTCATTTTTTATTTTTTATTTTTTTTGTTTCTTAGTCTGTCAACTTTTTAGGATAGTTTTTTCTAGTGAAGCATTCACTTCAAACATTATGGAAATCCTTTTTACAGGAAGTCTTCAAATCTTCAAAAAAATCTTTATCCATGTGTGAAGTCGGGTTTTTGTTTTGTCAAAAAACATTTTTTGATTTTCTCACATATCCTCTCAGGTTCTGCTTAATTCAGTCCTTTTGAATTAAGCAGGTCTGGCCCAGATCTGGTATCAAGCCGGCACTGCTGGCTCACTTCTGGCATGATAAGACGTATGTTATCCAGATATGAGCCAGGCATGGCATAGATGGCACTGTTTATGTGATGACATGCCATATCTGGGTCGATTGTGGTTTGGGTTATGTGGCCCAGGCTAATAGAAAACAGGTCTCCCCTGGATCCGGCATCAAGCTGGCACTTCTGACTAACCAGTGTCATGGCAGGGTCATGCCAACCAGATATTGGCCAGGTCTGGCAATGATGGCACTATTTATGATCCTATTTTCCTATTTTAGTTAGAAGATCCAAATGCCATGTTGCAATACTATACTGCTATGGTATCCAACATTTCAAAGGCAGATTTGGCAAGTTAGTGAGTGTACACTTTATCCAAAACCTAGTGACGGTTTACTCATCGTTTCCAGTGGGTGGCTATAGCTCAGGAGGTAGACCAGATCACTTACTGATCGGAAGGTTAGTGGTTCGATCCAGGACTCCTCCAGTCTGCATGTCAAGAGTGTAAATATAGTTAGGAAACACTCAGTTTAGAGAAAGTGTGTGATTGGGAGACTGTGGCATTTTGTATAGAGCACTTTGAGTAATCCGGGCGACTAGACGAGTCAGTCCATTCTCTCTCTGAGTTTTCATGTTACTTTTGCACTGTTTTGCATGTTCTTGCACGTGTAGTTATTACATGGCTTGATTAAGGTACACATTAGGCTGACATCTGGGGCCAGAGCTGAAACTGTTCTGGGCCAGTACAAGGCCCATGTGTGGGCCACATCTGGCAAACCAGATCTGGGCCACCAAAGGGCCGTCATTCCTTGCGGTATGTGGGCCATGTGTAAGTACATTGTGTGGGCCAGATCCAGGCCATACCAATTTTGCTATGTGGGTACCTGTTGCAGTCACTGCTTATTTTTCTTGGCTCAACAGTTCTTTTGTTTTCTTCTTCATCCTCATGTACTCTTCACTCATAGAGCCTGAAGTAGTTATGAGTCTCTCTGCTGCCAATACCACAACAGCCTATATTTTTTGTGAACTTAAAAGTGATCAATCTGTCTCCATTAGTGTTGTATGTAACACAGGTCCTTAAGACTATGTCCACACTAGCCCGAATAGATTTGAAAATGCCATTTTTGTCTGAAAACGCTTCACGTCCATACTAGTGTTTTCAGTCGTTTTCACAGAGTTGTGCGTCCACATTAAAACGGCCGAAAACACTTACGTTTCAGTACTGCGCATGCGTGAAGCACAAGAAGATTTGGCCTGCCTCTTTTCTGTCAGCTGTTTATTTACTTTATAGCTCTTTGAAACGTCACAGCAAAAGGTCGCCAAAAAGCACTGAATTTTTTAAATGGACTAGCAATGAGGTGGAGCGGTTGCTGCGAGTAACACAAAAGTAAAGTTGCAAAAGTGAGTGAGAATTAAATAAATTGAAGAAAAGCTATCTGGAGCATGTACGAACTGATATGAATCTTTAATAGAGCTGTCAAAATTGAGAGCAGGGATATCACTGAGCTGAATCCTGCAGTGTGCTACACTTTCACTGCCGTAGGAGTGGCTGAAGATAACAGAAGAGAAAGTGACATAGCAAAGAATATTTTTTTGCTGGCAAGAAGAATATACCCTACTTAATGTATTTTCGTTTCTCATTTTTAAAAATGTAACTATCAATTTATTTTTCATGTAATCAGTGAAGCAACAATAGAGGTTTTTTTTTTTTTTTTAAAGAGTTTTAAAGAAAAATACTTGTGATTCTGGTTGGTTTTGAATTTGCTGAGATTTCCTCTTGTGTCCCACTTAATTCAGTCCTATCCTTTCCTATTTGCCACAGTCAGTGGGCAATTTTTCTGGAGTGGACTGGAGTGTACCAGTTTAATCTATGAAACATGGAATGTTGGGTGAATGCGTAAGTAGGCCAGTAGCTTTAGTTTCTGATCAGCCCAACTACAGTCAGAGTCCACTTCATAACACCCAATGTAACGTGGACCGAGTTTGTGTGATAGTGACTTGATCAGAATGTCCTGCGAGTCATACCTTTTGCCCCGTCTGATACCTGGGAGCAGGTGTCCTGCGGCAGTTTGCATAGCAGCTCTGGCATTTGACTGACCTAAGAGGTAACCATCTGGCCAGTGCCCAGATACTCTGTGTGACAAAGTGGGTGAGAACACTATTTGTCCATAGTCTTAGTTTACATTTTTGTTTTGATTTAACCATATGTAGTCTGCAATAGGCAAACATCTACTATCCCGGGTTTATGTTTTGCACTTTTACAGATTATGTAACATAACATCTTGGTTTAAATCAATTCCTACAAGTTTGTTAAGTTAACATGTTATTTATTTTAACTGTTAATTTGTATTGTTTAAACTCACCTTACCTACCTGTGTTCCAGGAACAAAAGGAGGAAATATAGTTTTACTTCCTGTATTTATAGCTTCCCGGTTAATCTGAGGTCACAGGAAGAGACCAGGATAATAAGAGGGGGAATCTTGGTAAATTAATGAAGTTGATTTTAGACTGTGTTTATACAGATATGGATTTATTGGTGTAATATGTATTGAGTACACTGTAGAGTTTTATTGCTAGGAAGAGTAGCAGCACAGGTTGGAGTATAGAACTGTTTGCCTTACCTACCCTAATGGAATAGTCCAGGGGTGAATGAACTATTTAAGCAGATGAACGCAGGTGTTCAGGAGGAAAGGACCAGGTCGGTGTAGCTGTGTGCAGTTTGACCTTAATCTGTTGATTTAAGTTTAGTTATGTTTATTTGAACTGAGTTAATTATAGAGTTGATTTTCTTATTTTTTTTAAATATTGGTTGGTCACGAAATGGTGAATAAATCACTTGCTACACTGGAAAGTGTCACAAAGCGGCCGGAGGCCAAGTACCAAAATCAAACCCATGTGCAGAGAACCCAAAGCGGAGGCTGAGGAAAGGGTTTAAGAAAGTTTTATTAACTAGCACAAGGATGATGTTTACAATGGCACTTGACTTAAGGCTTGACACATGGGGCATGGGGGTCTTGGTTAGGAGAGAGGGATAAAGCAAGGGGACAGGTCCAAGAAAACAACAGCAGCTGGCTGGTGATTAGGTACGCACTGGAAGAGTGCCAATGAGGAGTTCTGGAGAGGGTGGAAGCTAGTGATGGCTCGCTTGAAGCTGACGCCCCGGTGCGTGTGTCAGAAAAATCAAAACACTGCTTCAGAAGCACTGAGTCGAAGCTTGATTCGTTTGGCCAGAGTCACGTGATCAGTGATGTCCGAAGCTGCATTTAGAACCTAACTGCTTCGGTGTCTGATTCCCTGGTTTATAAGGAAGTGAATCATTCGCGGGATTTGTGGAGTGTTTTGATGGTGACAGATAGCGAACCACTGATATTTCTACTGAAAGATTTGGAGCCAGCGAGGAATAGAGGAGGTTCTGTTGTGTGGGAGTATTTTGAGTTGATTTTGGTCAATTGGGTGGGTTTTCCTTCTTTGTGTTCTGGCTGTTTGCTTTTGTTTTGTGCGTGTTTATTTTATCTGAAAACGGGGAAAACTTAAAATGTCAAAAATCTGATTTTCATAATATAAATATCATTAAATAACTTTAGAAAAACTTCCATTTGACTCTTTACATTTAATGTTAGCTGATAGTTGGTGGGGCCCAGGTAGACTGTATAACTGCATCTCTACCAGTTTCTCTGCACTCCAGCCTCCTCTGTGCCATGTGAAGGGATTTTCCTTAAGGCAGGAGAAATTATCTCCACGAAAAGGAACAGGTTTGGTCACCGCACAGTGAAACAAATTCTCTTCTTAAATAAAAATGAAAAAAGGTTACCTTAAATGCATCATGTTTTTAATTTACAAGTTCATAAGCATTTTCCTTTTCCAGTTCACAATCAATTCTACCCCCAGGTCAAAAATATGTATAGGAAAATGTCCCTAATATAATATTATTTATAAATACACCCGTCTGGTGATTAATTGCATAAGTACAAGGAGGCGGATCTCACAGCAGAAACATACTCCATAATGTGTTGTACATTATTATATGTAGCGTGGTATTTTTCAATTATTGTATTTACCAACATCAAGAAGTCACAAGCAAAGAAAGACCACGCCATGGTGCATGTTTAAACAAGGAAAGTTTACTGGTCAAAATTATGTATTAAAGAAATAAACAACATTTTTTTCACCCCCAAAAATACATGTTTAAAGCAACACAGCGGTGGCCCAATATCAGACAGAACTCCACTCTGTCGAGTGGGCAATCAAAATGAAGCAGTTGGTTTTATTTTGTGGATTCAAGCTGCTCTTCATATTTTTGGCCACCAGATGTCACCAGAGAGGATTGTGTTGAAAAGCTTCGAGTAATGAACCGTTTTTCAATACAAGCTTCAGTGCTTCAGAAAGCTTCATTTGGCCATCACTAGTGGAAGCTATGGAAATCTTTGTCTTACTGTGCAGGTGGGAGATGAAACGTTGAAGGAGAGGTGGTGCGGTCCGGTTGGATTTGGTGGTGTGTGTCAGCTGTTCTGAGCGGTGAAGGTCCTGTGGTAGTGTGAGGGCAGGCAGGTGAGGCAAGGAGATGATTCTAAAAGCAGGCGGGTGAACCAGATTTCCAGGATAAGTTATTCAATGTGATGAAATTCCCAGGAGCAACTAGAACACAAGATTGCAAGGTCAGTAAAGCACTTGAGAATCATAGACATGAAGCGTGAGGCCTGGTTACCAACATAGGATTGTTGACAAACTGGCGAGGAAGCAGTGTCAGTAAGCAGCTTAAATCTCCAACCTAATTGCCTCAATCAGCTCCAGGTGAGGGAGGCTGTAGGCCCTGCCCATGGGTGGATACCAGGGAGGTCCAGACCTTCAGTGGAATTTTACAGCCACACTCCCAGACCATGACAGAAAGCATCTGTGTCCTGCACTTCTTTGGCCGCTTAAGTCAAGTCCTACCACACGCTGGCATTGCTGCAAGCGGTGTTGAACCAAAGGAACTGCCAGTTCTAATGCCATCTCCGGAAACAGGGGTGGCTGTTATTCTAGAGATGCTTCAAAAGGCAAGAGACCAGTAGTGGAGACAGTGAGTGAATTGTGAACACAATCTGTCCATGTGAGATGTGATGACCAGGTTGTGGGTTGTGAGATGTGATACAGTGGAGAGTGGATTCTAGTTCCTTATTAATATGTTCCGTCTGGCTATGGGTCTGGGGGTGAGAAACGTAACTGAGATTGACTCAAACTCTGAGTGGCAAACTGAAAGATTTCCAAACCTCCGAGATAAACTGAGGGCCATGATCTGAAACATTTTCTACCTGTATGCCAGTTGAAAAACACGATTGAACACAAATTTAACAGTCTGTGGAGCTTATGATAATTTGTCTAGAGCAATAAAATGACAACAAAAGGTCTGTCAGGGGTAGCTAAGGATATAAGAGAAATCCAGAAGGGTGCTGGTTAAGGTTTTTACTCGAGGCACAGACTGAACAGCCCGCAACATATTCACTTTACATCCCTTTGTAGAGATTCACAGGAAGTGTGGTTTGAACAAAGAAACGGCCCTTCTCACGCCGGGTGACCGGAGGATTTGGAGGTATGAATCTAGTTGAGTATGGAGGCAGGGGCAGATGGAGGCACGTAGTGCTGATCATGGGCGTAGGCACACCAGAGTCCTATGCATCCACTTCCACAATAAAGGGTTTAGTAGTATTGCTGTGGACCAGGATTGGAGCAGAAGTGAATAATTTGGAGAATTAAAGTAATTAATTCTAGTGACTGTTTGGATCTAGCCACCGCCTGTCTTCACCTGCCCTCTTGCCAAACTATAGCCCAAAAAGGTAACAGATGAGGAGTGCAACTGGCATTTTCTGGCCTTGACAGGCAACTCTCATGTAGACGTTGCAGGACAGATCAGACATGTATTTTATGTTCTTCCCTGCACTTGCAAAAAAATTAAAGTGCCATTAACATCCTTTAATACGTCCCTCACTAGAGCTTAAAAGACTGCGGGGGTGTTTGTGAGGCCAAATAGCATAACTAAATACTCAAAGTGACCTAATGGGGTGTTGAAAGTGGTTTTCCACTCATCCCCTTCTCAAATGCGGACTAGATGATATGCATCACCTGAGTCGAGTTTAGTGAATACAGTGTCTCTATGGATGGGTTCAAAAGCTGAATTGATGAGTGGCAGAGGCGGAATAGAAAATCGAAGAAGAGCGTAAGAATGTGCGATGGGAGAGAAAGACCAGATCCTCAAAAGAGGAGGACTCATCGTGCAGGCCAATCGATCTTTGGTCATTTAAAGCTTGGAGAAAAACTCGCTGGAGGGCATGATCAGATCAGTGGATTCGGCGGCTGCTATGTGAAAATCGAATACATATTGTGCAAAACTGTGCTTTCACTGACTCAAATTTAGCAGTTTCTTAGCTGCGTTGCCCTCGGAGACAGGGTGAGTGACAGTCTTTTCAATTTCCCAAGAAACTCATCATATGAGCAGGATGAGATCAGGTGAGATCTCATCCTGAATAACGTGCCCTCGTGGCTGGATTCATATTACTGCTTCATTTTAAAAAATATATATATTTCTCTTAGTTTGACTATTTTTTAAAAAAAATCCCTATTCTGTCTCAAAAAAGAATAACAATTATAAAGATGCCAAAATCTTTGGTTCTACGAGTCATCGTTTTTATTAAATCAACTGGCTGATTGTGATTGTTATTACCTTTACTCACATATCCTCTCAAGTTCGCCCTTGAATCAGTTCTCTTGATTCTTATGTGTGGCAGTCAGGACTTGTCCTTGTTGGCCTAACAATTCTTTTACTTTGTTAATCTACAAGGATGATTTCTTTATTCACCATTTTCAAAGTTAAATGTAAATGATCAAAAAAGTCATTTCAAAGAGTGACTAGTTATACGCAGTGTTGGGCAAGTTACTTTGAGAAAGTATTCAATTATAGTTACTAGTTACTTCAAAAAAGTAACTGAGTTGGTAACTGAGTTACAATATTCTGAAAGTAATTAATTACTTGAAAAGTAACTATTGTGTTACTTAAAAAAAAAACAAAAAAAAAAACGTTTAACCCTCTGGGGTCCAGGGTATAATTGGCCATTTTTAACTACTTTTGATTTTCCCCTCCACATTTTACCTTTAAAAACTATTTACTTTGTCTTGTTTGGTATCATCCTTTTCAGCACAACCTCACATGTCGGAATTTACAGTTATGTTTTCATTTTGACAAACTGTATTAACACAACTAATCTAAAATCAATCAGACAAAAAACATAAAATCTGAGTAGAAAAAGTTATATTTTTACTGTAACAACCACAAACATGTTTAATGAATCATATTTCATAACTTTAAATGCAAATATAAATTGTCAATTTTAAAATCCTAAGCACAAGTTTTGGAAACAAAGTTATTTGCATTCATTTACATTTTACCTTGATTTTTTAAAATAACCATTTCAAACTATTTACAGAACAATCAGCTGTTCTGCATTAAATAAGATGCCACACAAATTATTTGTGCCACTCCAAAAAAATAATTTCTGTCCAGTGTAAAGGAGAACATCACAGCCTGATACCTGCAGGTCTGACAGCAGCAGGTGTATCACTCCTGTTTCTACCTGGAGACAGCAGCCGCCTCATTGTTCTGACACACAACACAAAACTATCCACAACACTACATGCTGACTACACAAGACAACACATTACACACTCCAAACACGCTAAACGTCACAAATCTCTCACATCTCAAAACTCGCTCTCTCTCTTTTTCTGCTGTCTCTCTCTCTCGCCGTCACTCCTAAAACTTCCCCTGTTTTGTTTTTTTTTTTTGCTCATAAGTAGAGAGTGCTCGCTGCGCTGTCCTTAGACAGTAAAAAAAACAGAGTCATTTTTGTCATGACTCTGGTTTTACGTGGCCTATCAACACAATTTATAAACTGGTATATATCACCTTGTTGCTTTGTCTTTAAGTGGTCATGTGATTGGCTTACCACGACTGCTTTATTCTTCCTCAGTCAAACAGCAGCACTCATGCGATTGTTTTGCCCCCTTAGCTCCAGGTGTTGTGCTAGACAGTGGTCGTGATTACCGTCCGCGGGAGCGCGCAGCTGCTTAAAGCAGTAGCGTCCAGATTACTTACAGCTACTTCCGTGCAAATGATATAAGATGTGGTAAGCTGAACACAGCTTTAACCTTCTGTTTCTTGAAAAATAGTAATGGACCGCAATTTCTTGTTAGTAACTGTAACGGCGTTGTAACGATATGAATAGTAATTAGTTAGATTACTTGTTACTGAAAAAAGTAACGCAGTTATATATAAAAGGAGTATACCGTTATTCCCATTACTGGTTATATGTGTGCTCTTTTTTCATTCTATTTACAGAACCTGCTGTGGTCAAGAACCTCACTTTCACTGGTTTCACAACAACATCTGTGTCTGTAAATTGGACTAAACCAGATGGGGGTGTTGACTGGTACATAATCCAGTGGAATGGGACACAACAGGTCTCCAATCGCACAAATGAAACTTTCTTTACTATTCCAGGCTTAACCCCTGGCACCCCGTACAACATTTCAGTGGCTGCTGCTGCTGTACAGCAGTCAAATGAGGGAGATGACAGCTCTATATCTACCTTCACAAGTAGGTCCTTGTTGTGTATTGTATTAATGATATATTTCCAAGATTCAGGTTGGATGAATTTGGCTACATCAACCACAAAGCACAGATGAGCCTAGGTTTTGGTGTAGCTTTGCACTGTATTTATTCTTTTAAACATAGTGTTGTGCTAATAGTTTTGTAGAATAGAATAGAATTCGACTATATTGTCATTGCACATGTCACAAGTACAAGGCAACGAAATGCAGTTTGCATCCATCCAGAAAGTGCTTTGGCAAAAATATAGAATTATTACAAAATATGGATCTATTATAGGTACGTTACAATGTACATGGTATGAAGGTATATTATGAATATTCTTTAACTATAAGTATGTACAGGCTATGAACAGGGTATAAATATGGTTAAAAAGATAAGAACTATATAGAAATATGAAAAATGAAGCTATACAGATTGTAGATATGCAATTGTGAGTATTAATAAACAGTTTGATACAGTTGTAGAACTATAATTATTGTATTGTACAGAATGATAGTCTATACAGAATTTACAGTTGAATGTTTACATAGACATTTGTTGCAATATAGCTTATAAAAAAATAAAAAAGACTGAACTATACAGAGGATGAGACCTACACCTTGTGTCAGTGTTTACAGTTGTATTGTAGTCAGTTTCCCAGTCAAAAGTACAGAAAATCATACTAGAGCATTTTAAAAGGCTATAGAAGCTGTTTCTGAAGTCCAATCATCCTAAACAAAATTAAAATTAGTCATGATATCTAAAGACTGCAATAATTGCCAGAGCCAAGAAAACTAGAGGAAGACATACAGTTTTCAGAAAACTAAATAATTTAATTTACCACATTTTCCACCTCATTTCAGCTTTTTGCATCCCTGTAAAGCTTTTGTCCAAGAAGGTCCTTTGAGTGTTGCGACCAAGGCAGAGTTCACATATAATGGTGTTTCTTGTGCCCGTAAAGGAAACAACTGGCTCCAATTAGGATTTGGAAAATTAATCAGTTTTTAGTTATTTTTCTCAGCATAGCTGTAGATGAACAATCATTGTATTCAATAGAGATAATACAAGTACAGATATGTCTGTGAAGGTTCTCAGTCATCCAGGTCATCGTAGTCTACGGAGCTTGGAAAGAAAAGCGTCTGGACTTCTTTAGTTGCTTGAAGATGTTTCACCTCTCATCCGAGAAGCTTCTTCAGTTCCAGGGTCAAATGGTGGAGAGTCCCAGATTTTATGTGCACATTGGCATCCTCGAAAGAGTGACCTTTGTCCTTTAGATGCAGATGGGCCGCCGAGTCTTGTCCGTGGAGGTGGCTCTTCTATGTTGTGCCATACGTAATGTATACATAACGTATGGCACAACGTATACGTCCACTCGGCGGCCCATCTGCATCTAAAGGACACATTTTGGTCTGTACACATTTTGGACAGAGAGGACAGATGGTTTAAAAGAGGAGTGAAAGAAGCCATCTATGTCCACTATGAGCGACCATCTTTTAACAGAAGCGGGTTTATGACACCAACTATCTGCCATCTATAATCCAGTTTTGAGATCTCTTTCCAGAGGCCTTAATGGCCATCTGACCTGAGGAAATCACATGATAGGGTGGGGCTAGGTTTCACAATGAGCCCACCCAAAACCTTGGTTGATTGTGACCTACACCCATTTTCACACTTTGGCTCATGTGATTAGGTGGAGGATCATTAGGGGGTCCTTTGTCCCATCTGCATCTAAAGGACAAAGGTCACTATTTCGAGGATGCCAATGTGCACATAAAATCTGGGACTCTCTACTATTTGATCCTAGAACTGAAGAAGATTGTCAGATGAGAGGTGAAACATCTTCAAGCAACTTAAAGAAGTCCAGATGCTTTTCTTTCCAAGCTCCTTAGACAACAAGTACAGATTTTTAGTCAGATTGTCTTTATCTAATTGTGTGACTTCAATGAAGGTGAAGCTTAAACACCAAAGTTAAGTTGTGTCGTTTACGTTTGTGTCGTTACTTTTAAACTGCACTAAATAATGAAACAACTAAACTCAATCAAGTATTTCTTTAAATGTTAATGTGAACCTATTCAAATCAAAGCTCAGACTCTACACATTATGCCCTGTACATAATTTTGAGTAGTGAGGGAAAATCAAATAGTGACTATATATGCAAACTAAAAGTTGTAATATTATGTTTAATATGTTTTTGTTTTTAATAATGCATTTGTTGTGTTTTATTAAAATGCCATTTACATCTTTATTCTACAGGGCCTGAAAAGCCTGGGAACATTAGTGTTACACAAGGAACCAACACCTTAAGCATCAGCTGGATTTTGCCTCGAGGAAACATTAGTTATTATCAGGTCAAAATATCCAATGAAAACTTAGTGTTTACAAATTCCAGTCAAACAATGGCCACAACAACCAGTTTTACCTATTTAAAACCCGGGAGACTCTATAATATCACCGTGACTGCTTTTGCTGGAAACTTCTGGAATACATCTGACCAGGTGTCATTTGCCACTGGTAAGCCCAACAACCTAATCTCTTTTCTTTATCACCATGTTTTTTAAGACCCTGAGAACAACTGTGGATACCATTAGAATGCTTCAAACATAATTTACTGTTTTTAAATGCGTTATGCAGAAACACCTAAACAGTTAAAAACAACAACAACTACAAAAAACCATCACATTGAAATTATTTGATCCCTTTTGTAACTGTGTCTGTAGATAAAGGTTGGCACCCTATCTGGAAACATAGGAGTAGACTTCATTTATTACATTTTTAGTGGACTAAACTGTTTTGTACTTCTTTAAAATAGCAAAATGACTTTAAGATGGTGTTATTTGTACCCTTTAGTTCCCAAACCTCCTGGGTCCATCATCTTTAGTAGCCGGAGCAACTCCTCACTCCAGCTGCAGTGGGCAACACCTGATGAAATGATTGGAGCTCCAGGCATCATATACAGTATCACCTATCAGGCTGTGGGTGGTCTCAGTCAAAACACAACTTCCACTCAAAATAACACTTTGCTTTCACTCCTTGACTCTGGAACCAAATACACTGTAACAGTAAAAACTACTGGACCTGGAAATTTAAGCAGCACAGTTGTTCAGAATTCTTCTTTTACCTGTAAGTACAACAAAAAAAACAAACAAACCCCAAAGCCATCCGACTGTCTGTTTTTAATGCATGGTTTTATTGGCCAGTAAGAACACTTCATATTAATCAACATATAATATCAGTGTCAGTGTTGGACAGTTTATCGTTAAGATATAGACAGGAAATATGGTGTGAAGAGTTTGGTATGACATGCAACATGGATCTTTGTTTGCCATCAAATCAGGGATATTGATGTAATGAGTGCAACTTATTTAACTTCCATTGTTTAACACTGTTTCCTAATTTGTCATCTTTTTTAGTGCCAAACCCAGTGAGGAATCTAATAGTCAGCCCTGAATCTACTACTTCACTAAATGTGAATTGGTCAAATCCACTGGGGGTCAAATCGTATTATATATACTTAGTTGACACTTACAATGACACAGGAGGACTTATTAACTCAACAAATATCACCAATAACAGCACTTCTGTACCAAATCTAAGCCCAGGAACTAACTACAGTGTCACAGTCAGAACAAAAGCTGCAGAAGGAAGTGAATCTACGGTGGAGAAGGGATTCAGTTACACAAGTAAGAACTAACATGTGAACTTATGTTTGTATGTGGCCAAAGTCAAGTATTCTTAATTCATCTTGCAATTTATAGTGATCTCCAACAGACTGTCAGAGCCTGGCAATATGTGATATTGTATTTTTTATATATATATATATATGTAGCATTGCTTTTTTCATACTAGGGAATTGATAAGAGAAAAGAGACAGAGAAAAATGGCCAAATTCCAGGCACTATAGGCAGATATATTAGCTTCAGTAAAGCTGGAGCCTACAATTTCCATAATAAATTGTCCTCCCTGTTTAACAATCAGTAGCTGTTAGCTTGATACCCTTGCTAGGTTAGTTTCTAACCTTTCTCTAAATGTCTCAACCCCGAGCCAAAATATAACCTGATTCAGGGTTTTTACTCTAAAAGTAAATCTTTAAACATTTTTTGGTCAGAATATAAGTAAATTTGGTCGACATTTTCTTTGTGTTACTACTCAGCCCCTATTAGTCCAATATTAATGTTCATTTAATTTGAATCTTCTTTTTTTTCCAGTGCCTGAAGCAGTCTCAAACATTACAGCCGTAGGAACCACAACTAGCCTTTCAGTGAAGTGGACACTGGTGACAGGGAAGGTCTCCAGTTACAGTGTTGTGCTAAATAGTGCTGGACAGTTAGTGAACAGCACGGATGTAAACAATCAAACTAAAAGTGCAGTGTTTGGGGGCTTGACACCAGGAATAATTTACTGTGTCCAGTTGATCACCAAAAGTGGACCTTTTCAGAATAACAGTTCAC
Organism: Perissodus microlepis; assembly: GCF_051167445.1. NCBI lineage: Eukaryota > Metazoa > Chordata > Actinopteri > Cichliformes > Cichlidae > Perissodus > Perissodus microlepis. The sequence continues at coordinate 4,841,838 of NC_140467.1, forward strand.
GTGTCTGCAACGCAACTTGTGAGTTTCATTGACAATCTGACTTCTACCTCAAATTGTATATTCAGCATTTTTATCAACACCTATTTTAAAACTGCATGTATTGTTTGAATTAATCAATCAAATAATCAAATCCTTCTCCTTCTTCAGTTCCCAACCCTCCTGGCTCCATCACAGTGCAATCTCAGACTGTTAATTCCATCAACTTCACCTGGGCCCTCCCACAGAACATGAACCACAAGCAATACAACTTTAGTGTCACCACCACTAACGCCTTTGTGACAAAAGACAACTGGTTCCTGCTGGGAAACCTCCCATCTGGAAGCCCCTACAATATCTCTGTTGTTACTGTGGGTGTGATGGGATATAAAAGTACATCAGTGACAACAGTAAACTATACCAGTGAGTAGACATACAGCTGATGAGATTGTGATTGTTATGGTGGATTTTCCTGATTTTTTTATTATTTTATTTTTATTGAGTTTATCCTTTTTCTTTCACTCTGACAGAGTTTATTTTGACTGGTACACTTTGTATTTGTTTTTGTTTGTTTGTTTGTTTTTATTTGTTTTGTTTACTTTTTGGGGATGTAGTGACAACAAAATGTCATTCAGACAGATTTTAAAATGTTTGGAATCAATTGTCTGTGTACGACATGCTGAGTACATAGATGTAATGCAAGTGTCCTTTTTCTAAAATAGTAATATTGTTAATACTATTTATCGTATTTCTTTTTCCTCTGAGTGTGAGGAACATGTAGCAGCAATCACAGGTTTTTCATCTGTCTCATTTTCTCAGGACCATTTCCTGTATCCAATCTGACTCAGACAGAAATAACTACAAATGCAGTGACCTTGGTGTGGACACAGCAGGAGAGCAAATTAAGCTACTCTTACTGGGTGCAGGTCACCAACGAGTCCAATGTTATTGTAAACAAATTAAATGTGAACATAACAAATGCAACAATCAGAAATCTTCGTTCTGGGAGCAACTTCACCTTCACTGTCACTACACTGACAGCAGATGGCACTCAGGCAGATCCTGTGACAGTGTCTTACTTCACACGTATGTACAGTATATGTTGTCAGAATCTCTGCTTCTCCTGGAAATCCACGATACTAAACTCAAACTAAATCAGTAAAAAGAACCAAAGTCAGCAACCATCAAAAGCTGAGCTTGGGTAGTTTATCATTATTCCAGTGAAAGAGAGCTGTTATAAGAAAAGTGCTGTTCATATGCCTATAATACTGCTGTTGTTATAATAATAATAATAATTCCTCCTGTGTTTGTAGGGCCATACGGTATTACTGAGTTGGAGGCTGAAACCATAAACACAACTGTTATAAATCTGAATTGGATGAAGCCAGCTGAGTACAGGGATGACTATAAATATCGAGTTGCTACATCAGGCTGTGCCTACAAAAACAACACCCTGGGACAAGAAACCATACAGATCTCAGGCCTCGACCCTGGGACCAACTGTACCTTCTGTGTTTCTGTCGTGGCAGCAAATGGCATTGAAGGACAAACAGTCTGCACTTCTCAGTACACGAGTACGACTCAGCTGCCATTTCTAGTTTTCTTTGTCAGACTATCATTGTTGACATGTTTTAATCCTTTGTTCTCTCATCACATCAACAGAGCCCGAGACAGTAAAGCCCACTATCTCAGGTCATTCGAATAGTTCCATCACAGTGACATGGACGAAACCTAAAGGAAATGTGGAGCATTACAGTTTGCAGCTAATACGTAATACAACTATTCAATCCCTGAACAATTTGACTGCACCGTACCAGTTTGAAAACCTGTCAGCTGGACGGGCGTACAGCGTCATGTTAACCACAATAAGTGGACCCTTCAATGCATCATCTGAACTTGTTACTAACGCCACTCGTGAGTAGAATAAATGTCTTCAATTTTGAGTGTAGTCACATTTATGTTAATATGTATGTATGTTTTTATTTACTTCAGCAGGTTTTGAGAATTGAGGTGTTACTGATAAAGTTTAATTTGACACTACACTAAACAACTGTAAAACAAAATTATTAAAACAGTGAGCACTTACATAAGGTAACATGTTGCATCCCCCTTCCTCCAGTCCCTAACCCTCCTGGGCCGATTGAGATCCTGAATAAAACAACAAGTTCCATTGAAACTCAATGGATAGAGGCGCCTCTGATGACTGGTGCAAAATACTACTACCTGCTGACTTACACGTCATCCCAGCAATCCAACAATATAAATACCACAAACACCAGTTGGAACTTCTCTTCCCTGTCTTCTGGGACTTCCTACAACATTTCTGTGAAAACTGTGGGGGAACTGGGATTTCAGAGTGAGACGGTTCACGTCTACATGGTCACAACAAGTAAGGCTTTCATTTCTGTAAAGAAGTATTGTACAAATCTTGGCAATCTCCTCCTTTTTTTTTTTTAGTCTTTCAATTTGAAACACCTTTTGATATTCAAATGATTTGTTTTTTAATCAACGAGTTGATCGCGGTAAATGCACTGATTCTTATTTAGCGCTTTTCGGAGTACCGCCTCCTTCTATGATTTTTAAATGCTTATTAACTAACTTCCACACTCTTATAGAGCAGCTTAGGGTTAACATCTTGCCCAAGACTAGGGAGAGCCAGGGATCAAACCACCAACCTTCCAATCAGTACGGCCTGTTCTACCTCCTAAGCTAAAGCCACGCTGTCCTCAGGGCATGAAAAACACTCTCAGTTAGCAAAAATAATAGTTTTCATCATACTTGTGCATCGATAAATCTGTGCCATGTCACTTTCTCCAGCCACTGCTATGACAGTGAACAACAACAATGAGTATGACTGTCACTCAAACTAAAGTAAATGTCACTGAGCTGACTCATGGAGTGTGCCATACTTTCACTGTCACACAATAGTTTCACACTGCAGATTGATTCCACGATGTTTAACGACTCTAATCGATCACAGTATTGTGTTTTTTGTTTGTTTTTTTTGTTTTCGTATGAATTGATTCAAATGACGTCAAATGTCTAATGACGTCTTTCTTCATTTCTCCATAATTTTTCCAAACATTGTAGCTATCACTAGTGTTGCTGTTGGTGTATCGGTACCAGTTTTTCCCATTCTCTTCAGTGTCCTCATCAGCTTTATTATCTACTGAAAAAGGTTTGCCACTATCACCAGTGATTTAAAAATGATCTTTAAATCTCTGTGTATATGAATAAATTCTAAACTTACAGTTTACATACTTTATCTACTCCTGTAGGCCAGACAAAAAAGAATCACCAGACATCCAGATTCAATCTTTAAGGTAAAATTTGTGGTTTTATCATTTTGTTGTACTGTATGCATGATATACTTAGACAACAATCGTTTCTCTAATTGCTGCTTTTTCTTCTTTTTATATTTTTTATAGAGAAAATATGTAAATACGAAATCTTCAAATCACAAAACATGAGCATATCTTTCTTTTTTTTTTTTCTTTTTTTTTTTTTTTTTACCTGTCCCGTTTGGCTCTTTTGCCATCAGAATTATTGTCTAAAGGCGAAGAAAGATGCCCAACGGATTTACTTTACCAAATGGACCATCCCAGCCTTGCCGTAATGGTCTATTTGATTCACCTTTTCTTGTTTATTTTATTTTTTATTTTCACTTGCTAGATACGGGACAGACTTGAATGAGGAAAAGAAAAGGGAGAAAGAAAGAGGGGGGAAAACAGCGGAGAAGAGGGACGGGGATAAAGGGCAAAAAACAAAAACCAACAAAATAAGCAGACAAAAATACATGTATCAATCACCTGGATCACCTGTTGAGAAAGAAAAAAGAAAACAAGCATTTAACAAGGGATAAACAACATCATGATGATCTATGGGAATATAACAGTAAATACTAAGTGTTAAACATTATTGTGCAGCATGTAAGTACACCTGTGAGCATGAACCCGCTTGTTTTTAAAAGGTTCCTACATGTAATGATCTGTTAGAAGGTGTGGGGAGCCACTGCCCCGTCCTCCAGTGCATGAAGCAGGTATGGAGGAGATCAAAACTCCAGACATCCAGAGGCCCTCAGAACACAAGAGACCAAGGAAGACCAACAGAGGGGCAGCCGCGCCACTATCCCAGAAAGAGCTGACGAGAGTCCCAGATGAGGGGTCACTCAGCAGCCGCGGAGCATAAGCCAGGGGGGGTTGCAGTGACGTGCCCGGGAGCTCCGCCGGCAGCCAGCTGTGCCAGAGTGACCGAGCCCCAGGCCGAGAGGCCGAGGGCACCCCACCCCCAAAGTGGCCCGAGCGAGCCCCAGGCTCCAAGCCCCGATAAGCAGCCACCAAGGAGTAAGCCGGTGTGTACCTGGACGCCCATCCCCGGACACAAAGAACCACCAACGCACCGATGTCTGAGGGCGTCTGTCACTGGCAGGGGAAGTGGTGGGGGGAGACATGAGCATATCTTTCAAACGTAATGTGATGTCACGGTGCTGGGTATGTGACCCAGTGTTGTGAGTGGATTCATTTTTCTTTCCTTTGCATTAAGAAGACAATTTAGGTTTAAGCTTTGATTGGTTTAGTTCTTTTAGTGACTCTTAGTTTATCTATGTTTCTGGGTCATGGTTTCTTGTTTAATATGTTTAATATGTTTAATATGTTTAATATTCTTAATATTTTAAGGATGGCTTGTTTCGAGTCGTGGCACTACTGCCTGAATGACTGTCATGGATTTAAGTGATCCAAATGTAAGTGCAGAAGAACGTCTTTAACATTGTCGCAACTTCCCTCACGTACAGTGGCAGTGCATGTGGGTTGATGATACAATGACCTTGAACCTGCAGGTGACCATCTACACTGATCACACCATCTGTGACAGAGGGCTCATCTCTCCTGGATTCCTACAAGGAAACAATCATATTATTTAAAACACCAACTTATTTGCTTACTTAAAACATTGTTTCTAAATTTGCTACCGAACAGACCTCAAGTTAAACAATCTTAGGCTCCCTCCCCACCAGAGAGGTGGCATTCAATGTCTTGCTTGTTATTCTTGATAGCCCTGACCACCACCCGACACACAATAATGTCATGAAAGCATTTTTTTTATAAAGGGCTTTGCAGACATGGCAACTAACCTTTCATTGTAATTGAAATAAGAACACTGGTTTGAGCTCGGAGTCAAGGAGGCCATTTACGTGAAAAGGGAAAGACCATCTCTGAATCGAGGAGGGGGCCTAAGGGTACATTATTCACCATCTTACAATGCAGCCATTCCCCAACTCTCTGTGAACGGTACTCATGGCCATTGATCAGTGGTCTTTGATCAGTGGGTTTTGGTCAGTGGCTGTTGATCAATGGTCATGAGAATTTGCATAATTAAGATTAAGGAACTGACCTCCCAGCCCATTGTTCCTTCAGTGGGCTGGTTTCAGTCATTATGCAAATGTGCTGTTTATAAGATTTGGTCAGCTGAGACTGAAGAAGTCACTTGGATGAGTAACGAAACATTTCTCCCACAAAACGCTACGTCCAGATTAACAGAATCAACTTTTGGAGGCTTTCATTGTAATGATCTTCAGAATAATTTGGACACAAAAAAATGTAACTTCAAAAACTTGCAGACTTCACTGTATACTGTGCAGACAGTGTGGACCTTATAAACGAAGTTTGTGGAATATGATCTTTCAATAAGTGCAGACCAAACTCTCGTTGTTTGTATTTGCTTACACAGCATGTCTTGTAGAATGTAGCTGTCACAGTCAAATGTGTTTATTTGATTATAATGTTCAAAACTGGGTATTTCATCTAATCCCCATGTTGTAATGTTGCCACCTACTGGTGGACTTGAGTATTGTACTTTGAGGTGCACATTAGTGATGGGAATTTCAGCTCTTTTCAGAGAGCCAGTTGGTGTGGTGCGGCTTCCAAAGAAGAGCCAGCTCTTTAGCTCCCAAATGGCTCTTAATTTATTATCATCTGTAACTTCATATTTTAGCCTTACTTGGCAAAGATGAATACTTTGTGTGTTTTTATGAGAAGCCTTATAATTGCCTAATTTTGTGTATTTGTTCTGTTGCAAAAGCAGGCATTCTTACTTTTGTTTAATATTTTAATCAAACTTTTAATTTTATTTTAACACAAAAACAGATGAACAAAACACTGCAAACAAATCCACAGAACAGAGACAGAACCAAACTCAGTAACTAAACAGTATGTCTTCAGTGCAGGTTGACATTCAGAAAAATCAAATGCCTCTCCCTGGATGGGCTGATGCGGTTTCTCCTCTTAGTTAGTTTCTGCCCTGTTTTTGAGAAGACTATCCCAAGGAACAGATGTTGCCACAATACACAGTCTCCCCTCCATCACCTTCACCAGGTGTGGAAAGACTGTGGCCACCAGCTCAGTGGGTCTTCTCCATGTTGGATGATGGGTTCCTCGTCTGCTCCTTGTTTTCATTACCTTCAAGGAAACGCTTATCATCAGGTTTAATGTATGTGCCAGACATGGGTGGTGGGTCCACTTCAGAGTTTGTATGGCTTTGGTGATGTTTGCAGCATTAACACTCACACAGCACACCACTTTGTCTTTTACTTGCCACTCTTAATGGCTACTCTACCAAGTTTTCTGAGGTGTATCTGTCAGTGAAGTCAAAAAAGTCCAGCAGGCAAGATGTCATCTTGTAATTTTCAGTAAAGTAGCAGGTGACAGACATGAAAGAGCAGGTGGTTCTAGAGGTCCAGCAGTCACTTGTGAGGCAAACTGATGGAGCTTATTTCACCCTGTCTTCCCATAATGCACATTCTGTGTCATATAGTTTCGGGATCGTTGTAAGGGACAGTGTCTTTTTACTAGGTAGTGTGTGCATTAAGGCTTTCATAAAACTTTTTAAAAACCATGTTCTCCACAACGGAAAGGGTCTAGAAATCAGTGGCAATCATTTTAGCCAACTCCTCATTGGTACTGTGCTATTTGGCTGGGGTGATCTGCTTTGGTATAAACTGACTTATTTTGCTTTGGGTTGGAGTAAGATGTGTTATACTTGCATTACTAGTATCTGCTCCAACAGTTGTTGTTGATTTGGGACCAGACACTCCAGGGTCAGTAGACATTGAGCCAGTTTTCCCTCTCTCCCCCAACTGCACCATGGGATGAACAGTCCTGATGTGTCTGTGCAGGTTTGTGGTGGAACCTGCTCTTACTGTTATTTTTATTTTACAGTGAAAGCACTGTGCTCTGCTACTCCCAATACCTTTAAACTGCAGCTAGATGCTGCTTTGTTTACAGGTGTCAGTCATATTTACGCGTTTTTGCGACACACTTGCACTCTCCTCCTCACTGCTGTCTACCGTCTCAAGGGGTAGTGATGTGTGGAGCCATCCTGAAATATCGATACTTCCAATACCAGCGTTTCATGTTGCAGGATCAATTTACATATGAAAATATCAATATCTAATTTGATTAAATTTGTTTTTAATCATAAATATGACACACAGACAAAAGTAAACTCAGCAATTAGCGGGATAGTTGGCAATACCCTGTTAATTGGAACTACACTGGCCTTCCGCCTCTCATTCATGTGCGTGCTACAGCTCTGCAAGAGAGTAATCCAATGAGAAACCTGAAGCACAAAACATTAGACCATGTCACGGTTCTTGGTCATTTTGGCCCAGCTTTTTCTGTTTCTTATAATTTGGTGTTTTTCTAAATTATGATTTATGTTCTGATTTTTTAGTTGTGCTGTTTTGATTATTATTGTAGGTTTAGTTCAGTGTCAAGTTTGCGACTTTGTGATTTGTTTCTTGTTTCCTGCTTTATTTTGATAGTCCCAGTCCTTTGTCAGTGTATTCAGGTTTACTTCCCCCTGTCTCGTTAGCCCTAATCTCTCCCAGCTGTGTCTCCCTCCTGTTTCCCATTCCCTGATTACTCCCCTGTGTATATAAGCCCTATGTTTTCCTTTGCTCTCTGTGGTGTTTTACCTGCTACATGTTGTGTGGTTGTCATGGTCCAGTGTGACCAGGCTTTGCCAGCAATAAAAGCTGCATTTTGAGTTCCATTCCCGTCTTTGAGAGTCCTGCATTTTGGGTCCTTTTCCTGCCTGCCTGCTACACAGCCTATAATGTCAGACCACAAAATATGCAATCTTGACTTTGTTCACAGCTCATAACTGCATCTACATTCAGCATAGAAACTATGCTGTGTGCGATGTTTGTGGGAAGACAGTAAAATGCAAGACAGTTTGACATAGGCTAGTAGTGCATCCCTCTCTATAGTTATAAAATCAGAAGCTGACCTTGCAGCTCTCTGTTTTCTGTTTTCAACTTGTTTTCTCCTTATATAAGGTATTTCCATTAATGTTTGCACATTTCAATACATTTCTATAACTATTTCCCTTTGGCTTTAGACTTTTGCACAGCACTGTGCATATAGCTTTGCTCTATCTGAGTAGAACAACTTGGGTGTTCCAAGCATTCAGAAACTAAGCTACAGTTAAGCAAATGGTAAAAAGAAATATTCTCTCCATAAATATGGATTCCTGACTTCATTCACCCTGGGACACCTTGTGGAGTGTAGGCTGGGATTCACATTGTTTTTATGAATTACTGTTGGAATTCATTCAAACAGTTGTTGCTCGTCTTTCTGTAGGAACCTCATGGATGTGAGTCGTCAAATGGCTTGTCAGAGGACAATAGACGACAGTGTGATGCTGTCAGTGTCTTATCCTGTCAGTCATCAGCAGAAAAAACGGCACCCCCTAATGTAACCAGAGTGAAAGAGCACCCAAGCACTTTGAACAGGAAAGGAGGAATGAAAGATGAGCACGGTTCAGAAGATTTTAAATAAAGGAAGAAATGTATGATAGAGAATGATTTAGCAAGAAGAAATGACAGAGAGGATGTTTTACCATTCTTTAGTGTCTTTTATATTGCCCTGCAATACTGTTTATCTGTGAGTGTTCCTGTACATGTGTTGTCTGTACCCACAATAGGCCCTTTGGGCACAGGCCCGTGATCACCGCTCAGACTACTTCTTCCTTTCCACTTTAGATTTTTGGGCCTTAATGTTAAAGCCAAAATAAGAAGAAAAGAAAAGAAAAAAAAAAACAACCCGAAAAAACACAAATGAAGAAGGAAACTCTTCTCACAGTTAAACTGTGTTTTTCTATCAGTGTACACTTTCTCATATTTTATTGACGATGCATTTACTAAATTTACTAAAACAGTATTTATAATCCGAAAGGACAAACAGTAAGTACTTGTTTACAGGCAGCAGTCCTGTTTATAGGAAGGATAATTGGAACGAGGCAGGGCCGAGAGCCAAACTGAGTGTCTTTGTATTTGTGTGCCTGTAGTGCAGTAACTGAAGGGATGATAGGACAACACCTATTGGTCTAGACTATGACACTAGTGTGTACTTACATGAAGAAGCGTGACGAGGATGAAACGGAGGGAATAAGGACAAAGAGAGAGAAAAACATAATTAATATTTTGGCTTAACAGAAGGAGGTTTGTGTGTGCATCTCGGTCTTCAACATGTTCAAGTGACTGTTTTAGATGGAAACACTTAGTAATAAGTTGTTCTTTTTAAAATAAAACAACTCCTCACCAGTACCAATCGGCACAGCAGGAGATGACGGACAAGCAGAAGAAAGAAGTCGACTCTTTGAATGCTGTTATTTAAACATTAATTTGTTTTAGTTTTTAAGATTATGCTCTTTTCTACACTGCTGCCATGTTGTGGAATTCTACATGCCAGATGTTTTTGTCATATGTGATGAAAACATGATGATTACCTGTGTTTTCATTCATACCTGTTGACTACTGTAGCACTACAGTAAAATGTTTTAACCCTGCCTCTGCTTCTGCCTCTCGTTAATATTTAAAATCATATCCAGTGTTGCAAAATAGCTTTCTTTGCAATTCTCCCACTAGAGGGCGATGTTAATGTAGGTAAATAATTTTCAAACTGGGACTGTATCACATTTGCAAAGCAACTCCCTTTTATGTAACTAGGCTGAGCTGTCAGCCTGATAAATCTTTTACATGCTGGACAGAAATTAAATGACTGGGAGGGAGGCAACGCAAGGAGACAACAATTTACAGTCTGGCTGCACAATTTGTTGCTTTCTTAAGCAAAGCAGGCTCCAAAGACCTTGATTCTGAAAGACGAATAAGAAAAATCAAACACATTTTCCTTTAAATGTATGTTGATTATCTACAAGTCTTTAGTGAAGATGTCTTTAAATATAAAAAGCCTTTTATTCAGTCAGAAAAAATCCACATTGTGAGCCCCTTTATTTTGTTACTTTACAGCATATTTAAAATGATGCATCACACCACAAATGAAAAACCTGTAGTGTGATTTCATTGCTCCCTTGTGTTTGGGAGGGGTACCAAAAACTTTGGATCACATCTGTGATAGTAACTGTGTTCAGCCCCGAGCTCAGGCCTGAGAGCACAACTTGACGAAGCAGAAGTCTTCACCCAGACACCACATGGACTGATAGTTACCCTCTCCATTGAGGGTAACTGAATTGTTTGTGGCCTAAGAGGCAGGATTATTAAGCACTGCTAGCATACAATTAATCTCAATTTTTTTTTCCCTATAACATCACAACTAAGTCCAGTAAAATAGTTTGAAAATACTAGATTACTAGTATAGAAGTAATAGATTACTTAGATTTCTTCCCATTGATTTAGTTGTGGATAGTTTCAATTATGCAGATCCCAGCTGTTAGAAAAAACTATTATTCTTGCACTACATGACAATATATAAGTCAGATTTCTCATGTCATGTAGTTCACATCCTGTAATGCCTTCCTTAAGTGTGAGCTCATGTGAGCGACAGCAACAGAGTCTAGTTACTGTCACCTTACAAAGAAAGTCTTTGAACTGTAAAGACGTGAATACCTGGCATATCCATGTGTCAGTTTTAGCCAAAAGAATCCGCCTAATCTGCACAGCTGGAATGTGATTATGATTTAATGTTTCCCTGAAGCTATTTGTAGGGTTTTTTGTGTGCCTCAATGTGATATGAACGTCTTGTCAATAGTAATAATTATATCCATTAAAAATCCACCTTGTTTGATAAGCCAGTGCCTAATTGTGCTGTTATGGCTAAAATATTCTGTACAGTACTATTAAAAATCGTGTCTTCAAGTCACCATTTGAAGTTTGAATCTGCCCTGATAATGAATTTTTTCACTGTAGATTGTTTACTCTTTTTGTACACACACATGGAGCTATTGGGGAATCAGTGTCTTGTTTGAAAAACTGTAACGGGGCAGGCACTTTCTATAACGTTTTATCTCTTCTGATCCAATTGATCTATATGAGCTGATGTTTCCACCATCTCTTAGTTAGATCTTGAGAAGCCCTTTTTCCCCACTTTGCATCCTGAATGAGGAAACGTTTGATGAGAATATGGCAGGAGCTGAGCTACAGAGAGAGCCGATTGGTAGCTGAATGAAGGTCAAAGGGTCATCTCCTTCCCTTGCATTGTTTCCATTCAGCAGAGTTAGCTGGATATCTGAGTGGGAGTAAGATGGACCATTGTGTTGTCTAACTGTATGTGTGGGGTTGGCGGAAGGAGTGATAGTCCATAATAGGTCTTGGGAGAGTGTCTGTGTTCTTTTTCCAAGCAGTGAGTACTCCAGAGAATGCTACTGGAGAACATCAATAACAGACCATCAAGATGTGTCTAATGAGGTCATAGAAACATCAGGAGCTGCTTAGGCCCATCTTTTATATACAGTCTTTGCTTTAATTAGCAGACATGAAGCCTAGTGGACAAATATCGACTTTAAACCTGACAACTGCAACAATTTAAACCTCCATTATACATTTTAACATGCTAGTCTTTGGTAAATTGCTCTTTTTTGGAGACAGCTACAAGTAAAATTTGTCTGTACTTTAACATCCACCATATCTGCTGCTGTACCAAAGTGTGCTGTATACAAAAATTTCTCCTAGAGATATCTTTATCACATTTTCTGTATTTCATGGTTTTCTAATCTGTAAATTACATCCAAAGCAAAGGAAAAAATAGAACTCTATTCCTCGTATATGTACACATACTTGAACAACAAAGCTAATGCCAATTCTCTTACAGGAACTGTACTGGAACTAAATTATTCACATAAGCTACTGGAAAGATAAACTTTTTTAGCACAACACCTCACCTAAAGTAAAAGATATGTTTGACTTAAGTAAAATTTCCCACGCCATGTAGCTCACACCCTGTAAAAAATGTCAATGTGTCTCCGTGAGTGATTGCAACTTACAGAGAAAGTATTTGAACTGTAATGAGGCAAATGCTTGGAATATCAATGTGAGCTTCCTGTCACCACCACTTTATTAGGTACACCTGTTCAGCTGCTTATTAGTGGGGTGTGATGGGATGATTCATCATCAGTTTGCAAATTCTGGACTGTCTTCTATAAAGCACCATGATTTTTGCTTTCCACAATAATTAGTTAATACAACAAGTCACATCCTTCAGCTTTTCATGTATTTTCAAACTGCATGGGTTTCGTTGGCGATCTGGAATGTATAGGTGCCTGTCTCTAAAGTACTTTGGGTCCATTTCTGTTGTGCTATAGGCTTTAAATCAAATGGATGTGACAGTCAACACAAAAAGGTTCAGATATTTTTCATAATGCATGTTTGAGGCATGTTTTGTCATTAAAAATATAACACAGTTCAGTGGGCTAAAAGTGGAATTTATCGATCCTATTGCACTACTGTTGATTCAATGCCAGTACTGACATCGATACTAGTGCGACAGGATTTGTTCACCTCTAGCAAATATCTAATCAGCTAGTGACACGGCTGCAACTCAGGAAATTTTTATGTTGAGCTACATGTGGAGCTTAGAACATAAAAAAAGTATCATGTACCTGTCATGCTAGTATCCAATATTGCTAGCTAATACTTATCTCTAAGTGTGGAACTTTGACTCTTAGCTTCAGCTATTTTGAGTGGATGTCTTGTTTATTTTTTAGGCTTTTCCCCTCCACCTTACAGTATCCTAACCCATACTTAAACACAAAGAATCCTTTCATTTTCTCTGTGATCCATATCCACCCCACCCTTCCCCCCTCTGTATTTTCTCCCCAGGTGAGTGGCCAGCTGCACTGAGGCGTGTTCTGCTTGTTTTGGCGTAATGGCAGCAGGACTCAAGTTGGATGTTTTTTCAGGCCTTTTCAGAATAGGCTGAGCCATGCTGAAATGCAGCAGGGAGGCACAGACAGCGAACTTGCCCAGACTTGTCTTGGCCTCCGGGATACAGGGGGAGGGAGTCTGGCAGTCAGCAGCACCCTGAGGCATTGTGTGTCATGTGTCTACTTATTATTGTTATATAAGATTAAATAATGTCAGGTTAAGTTCTCTGAGTAAATCGGTGCTAAACTCTTGAAGCTTAACACCACTACTGTCACGTAGAGGAAATCGGTGCAGTGTGTGAAACAGTTACTGAAGCATTTAACTTAGCTGAGTTTGAATGCATTGGTTTTTGAATTGGAGATGTATTTTGACTTATTCAAAGAGAGATAGAGAGAGAGAGTGAGAGTGAGAGACAGAGAGAGAGAGAGCACAAAGTCCACTTATTGGCTTTCTCTTGTACTTTCTAAGGGGACTCTATACTATTTGAATTCTCAACCTCTAGTATGCTTCAGCAAAAAGGCTGGTCTGTGTGCTTCATTTACATTTACTTGGCTACATAGTAACCAGTGAAGAAAGCAGTATTTGTTTCTTAATTCTTTTTGGTCTCCAAATATTTTCTGAGATCTATTGATGTCTCAACTAAATGTTTCAGCGTTCAAGCTGTGTTTCAGTACACCATCCACATTTTTTCTACATCTTTAAGTAAGACATAGAAACCCTGTGGCTTCCCGTGGTTAGGCCTTTGCTTATTTATAAGTTGTGTTGTGAACCGGTGAGAGAGAGGGATTTTGTAATGTTCCCAGGTCACTGCTCATGTAAAATGCAGTTGATTTACCAGTAAATCTAATCTTTTTAATCTTACAAGTTGTATTGTGAAAGTTGCCCTTTTACATATAAGTTATTTTGATGACGTGTGGTATGGTGGTGCAATGGTTACCACTGTTGCCTCACAACAATAAGGCCCTCGGTTTGAATCCACAGGGTGGTTTTGGCCTTTCTTTGAGGATTTGCACGTCCTCCTGTTTGTTCTGTACCCTGCCTCTCATCCCTCCACAGCTGAGATAGGCTCAAGTTCAATTGCAGCTCTCAACAGGAAAATCAGAAGAACATGGATGGATGAATGGGTGGATATGTAGCTTTATTAGGGATAACCAGAAATGGGCAGTAACGCGTTACTTGTAACGCGTTACTGTAATCAGATTACTTTTTTCAAGTAACGAGTAAAGTAAGGGATTACTATTGCAAAAACGGTAATTAGATGACCGTTACTTTCCCGTAGGAACGCTGGGTTACTGCGTTACTAAAACCGTGATTTTTTTGCGAGAATGTCTCATGACAGTGACATAAGCGAGTGCGACATTCGTGACAACAGCTGTCTGCAGATCAACAATGAATAATATATCGAGTGCGGAGAGAGTATGAGCGTGCAGCGTTTAAAGCGTGGAAGTACTGACCTTACTTTAAGTTTGATTCCATAAAAAGTGACAAAAATATTAGCGTCCATTAGCATTGTGCGTGGGAAGAAAACTTCTTTTTACAGCGAAAAAAACCCCTAAACTTCCAAGCAAGCACCGAGTGCGCTATGACGTAATGGGAAATTCACAGAGAAACTCGCGGATTCTTCCACTGACCGCTGCGGCACACCTGCACCAGGATAAACCTCCGCCTACCCCACTCCTGCTTTACAGGTGAAAATAGAGCAAAAGGACTGCTAGTCTTTGACTTTATTTATTTTCTGCTGTGTTTTACTTGCATCTATTTGAAAGAGTGAGTGTAAACACACAAAAAAAATATATTTTATGTGCTGGAATGTGCAGAAAATAGGTTTAAATATTAAACAAATTTCTTCCAGTCAGTGAATGTTGCATATAATTAAATTTTTGCTTGATGCATAAAGTTAAAAGATTAAAACTAATAAAACGAGTTTTAAAAAGAGACTTTTCCATTTGATTACATTTTGTATGATGGATTATGTAGAAAAAGTAGAATTGGGCTTAAAGATCTATCTCTTTATCACCTATTCAGGTTGTAAATCGTGTTTTTAAAAAGTAACTAAGTAACTAAGTAATTAATTACTTTTGAAAATAAGTAATCAGTAAAGTAATGGGATTACTTTTTTGGGGAAGTAATCAGTAATTAGTTACTGATTGCTTTTTTCAAGTAACTTGACCAACACTGGGGATAACCCTTCACAAAGATTTTGTGTAAACACATGGGTTTAAGTGTCAGAGTCATGATGTTGTCCTCATCATTTAACTTTTTCAGTAGATTTATTTTATAATAATAATTAATTTGGTGTGAGTGACTACAGTAGCACTATCCTGTATTTGCAAATCTTAATGTAAGTATGTCTGTGTTAAATCTCTCATTGTTATTTACTCGGCCATCTCTGTGTGATAGAATAGATAATAAAAACCAATCTTTCCATCTAACCTGACTCATTACATTTTGCCTTTGATGATTCAAAGGATGAATGACTAAGTCACTAAAAAGGGAAAAGTCTTTAAGGCAAGTGCTGATTTCTTTTTCTTTTTTTTTTTTGGTGTGGTTATACCAATGCCCTGCCTGTCTGTTGCTGTGCCCGCCACCTACACCATATGATGTAATTCTTTGGAAAAGATGTTGGGTGGTCTTCATGTGCAGACAGGTAGTCATGGCCTATTAATGCACGGGCAGAGGAGGATCTGCTTAGCTGTTACCTTGTGCCATTGCAGTACCGACAGGCATTAGGGTCACGCTTTGACTTGTTGCTGTGGTTACGGCACTGCCTGCCTGTGAGTTTTCCACCTCGAGCCGCTGCTGCTCTTGTCGAGTCTTGTCCTGAAGTGCCCGTCCCAGGGATTAACGAGACAAATGCACACTTGCTCAGCATTGAAGTCAACACTACACACCTATCACCACCTTAACTTAAACTCAACAAGAGAGAAAAATATTTTTTATTACTTTTTACATTTTTATGAATCAGGGTGTCCCCAGAGGAGTGACCTTTGACCTGTGCAGCATGCATGCTATTCTGCAGCCACAAGTGGCATTTTAAATATAGTCGAGGCAGCTATGTATAAAGTATAGCACCAAGATTATGTGTGTGTTTGATCCTGTTTACACAGTGTGTTAAAAGCTATATTGACTGATCTCTGCTTCCTGCTTGTGCCTCATTGTTTTCAGCAGTGGCCACTCAAGCAAGTCAGTTGCTCCTGATTGAATAAACAGGGGAATGAAAGCTGGGACACAAAGTCACAGCTGCTGTGTGTGTTTGTATGTATGTGAAGTCCTATATAGACATTGCACTTGCTACCAGGCTCTTCAGCATTAACAGAAAGATCACACAAGGGAGTTTGTTGCCAGCAGGTTGTTGATTTTCCAAACAAATACTTGTCTCCTTGTTGAATTTGTAAAGGACCACACATGGATGAAGAAAAAGGGTTAAATTAATCACGTGCACCCAGTTATGTTTACGTGTAGGCATATGGCATGAAAAACGGTTTTATCAGTTTGCTATGGAAAGATAATAAAATGCATTGGGCTTACACAAAGTACAGAAAACCACACGCTGTACAATCATCCAACAAAGTTTTTACAGTAGAAGCCTTTGTTACTGTGGCCACGTCCTCTGTGGCAAAATCCTGATCCTAGTCAGAGGGAGTGAAGTGTGTGCGTGCGTGCGTGTACTCCTACCATGCATGTGTATGCACGCTGTACGTGGCCTGCCTACTCAGCTCTTCCAGCCATGGGTCTGGATTCCAGTGACCCTCCCTGCTCGGGTTTTGGAGGGGGGGGGGGTGATAGAGCTGGAGAGCAGGCTTTGAAGAAGGCTCCAATGACTCATTACCCAACAATCCACCCATCCTCTATGTCCTCTACACCCTCCAAACATCTCCATTCTCACCCCTGCCCCTGCTCCTTGTCCTCTGGCTCAGACAGTGGACACACAACTCCTTGCGAGCTACACACACACACACACACACACACACACACACACACACACACACACACACACACACACACACACACACACACACACATACTTTCTTGTTGATGATTGATAGAAGAAAAGAGAGACTGTGTGGCCTGAGTTCTTGTGAAAGACTCTATTGTGTGTTTGTGTGTGCATGTATTCATGTATTCATGCATACTGCGATGCCACATGGACAACCTCCGCACTACATTTTCCAATATTTCGACATCATTTGGATCAAAATCAGTTTCATCTTGCATACTTAATACTTCAGCCTTTCGTGTGTAAACCTGAAAAACTAACATCTGGCTCCATCTCTCCTGCTGGAGTAATTTCTTCATCTTTCCTTGGGGGTTGTGTCAACCTACGCCACCTACTCCTTGTTCCCACAGCTCATACAAGTCAAACACCAAATTACAGTTGTGTGAACACACACAGCTCAGTTCACCTCTTGGGAACAAAACCAGACATCTGCAGCCATGTTTTAGCCATTGGTTCAGAAGATGTGTATGTTTTTAACATACTGCTGCGTATATGTATTAAAAATGACATCCATAGGAGATGACATCATGGTCCTTCCAGTGTGACGCAAAGGACACAGATTACATTTTCAAATTTGTCATTTTCAAACTTATTTACAAAAAGTTGGTGCAATTTGTCTTTATATACGTATGTCAGTAAGTAAGTCAGATGCAAAGCTTAGAGTCTGTCCTTTAAACTAAGTCAATATGAGAGGTAAAGCAGGGTTACGGAGAACAAAAGGAGTCAGTGAGGATGCTGGCACGGAGGGGTACCACCATCCATGGTGTAAAAGAGAGAGATTCTTTTACACAATGTTTTCCAAAAGAATGGATAAATATACAGGGATGTTTATTTTAAAACTAAACTTACTTGAATTGAAATCCCAGTAAGTTCAAGAAGCAGAGATTATGTTACTTTCATGCACAAAAAAAGCCTTTTCATAGCTGAGGCTCCCACAGAGCTTAAATCTGGGACTCTCCACCATTTGACCCTAGAACTGAAGAAGCTTCTCGGATGAGAGGTGAAACGTCTTCAAGCAACTTAAAGAAGTCCAGATGCTTTTCTTTCTAAGGTCCTTAGACCATAGCTCAGGCCCATGTTTTTTGCTAGCTGAGTCAGATTGACTCTGTAAATACTGTTGTTTACATTGTGCATTTTAAGTGTATAGTTGGTCTAGCATATATGGCAAAAGGTTTCCTCTGTGCTCAGTCTTGGTGCAGCATGTGAACAGAGGAGACCATTGTGTATCTTGGGAAAGACCCTTGAGCCTTGAAAAACAGGACTTCCTCTTATTTCAAGCTTTGGTCTTTCCATTTCCTCTCTCTGTAGGGGAGTTATAAAACAGCCACTTATAGCTGTGTAATTTATGTTGTTAAAAAATTCAAACAAAAATTCAGCAGTCAGCGTTCAGTTTTTATGAGGCCACACTGTTATTCTGACTTCTACTCAACAACGCTTGAGCACCGAGTGAACAAGACAAGCCCTAGTCAGCTGGCTGTGCTGTAAATTCTAGTTTTCGCTGGCCACTTGCTAAAAGCTCAAAAGTACTGACCAGGATTAGCTATTCATTTAGACTTTCAAGTGTTTGCAATCCAGTTTTATCCAGTGGAAAGACCTTATGATTCATTTAACAATACTATCTGTAACCACACCCTTCTACTCACAGGTCACTTCATTGAATACACCTGTTCAACTGCTTGTTAATGCAAGCATCTATTCAGCCAATCACATGGCCATGACTCAGTGCATTTAGTCATGTAGACATGGTGAAGACAGACTGCTGAAGTTCAAACTGAGAATCAGAATTGGGATAAAAGGTGATTTAAATGAATCAGTAAGACCTTTTTCTCAGTCACAGATGTGCTTGTTTGAGTATTTCACAAACTGCTAATCTACTGGGATTTTGCCATCTCTCTAGGGTTTACAAAGAGTAGTCAGAAATAGAGAAAATACACAGCCACACAGATCCCAGTGGCCAAAGAACAATTACTAATTTGAGTTTTTTAGATGGTAATAACAACTCAAATAACCACTAATAAAAACCAAGCTATGCAAAAGAGTATCTCTGAATGCACAACATCTCAAAACTTGAAGCAGATGTTCTACAGAAACAGGAGACCATACTGGGTGCCACCTCTGACAGCTAAGAGTGGGAAATGGAGGCTACAATTTGCATGGACTCAATAAAAGTGGATAACTTCAGTAATTACTTCCTCCAAACAATCAACGTGTCTTTTCGACCCCATTCCTACAAGACTGGTAAAAGGAGTCCTACCATTAATTAATGCTTCAATCTCAAATATGATCAGCCTATCTCTAATAATCGGCACGGGCCTTCAAGCTAGCAGTAGTTAAACCTTTACTTAAAAAGCCATCTCTTGACCCAGCTGTCTTAGCCAATTATAGACCAATCTCCAACCTTCCTTTCATCTCAAAAATTCTTGAAAGACTAGTTGTTTAAAAAGCAGACAGATCATCTGCAGAGGAATGGCTTATTTGAAGAGTTTCAGTCAGGTTCCAGAGCTCATCACAGCACAGAAACAGTTTCAGTGAAGGTTACAAATGATCTTTTTATGGCCTCTGACAGTGGACTCATCTCTGTGCTTATCCTGCTAGACCTCAGTGCAGCGTTCGATACTATTAATCATAATATCCTATTATAGCATTTAGAGCATACTGTAGGTATTACAGGTACTGCACTGCAGTTGTTTTATATCATATCTATCTAATAGACTCCATTTTGTTCATGTAAATGGAGAGTCCTCTTCACACACTAACTAACTGATGTGTGTTATCTGGCTCCATGGATAGATAAAGTTGGGTGTCATCTGCATAGCAGTGAAAATGTATGCTATGCCTTCTGCTGATAACTGCCTAAGGGAAGCATATATAATGTAAACAGAACTGGTCCTAGCACTGAACCCTGTGGAACTCTATAATTAACTTTAAATTGCAGGAATGTCTTAAAGACATAAAGACCTGGATGACCTCTAATTTTCTGCTTCTAAATACAGATAAAACTAAGGTTATTCTACTCAACCCTGAAAATTGTAGAAATATGGTATCTAACCAGATTCGTACTCTGGATGGCATTACCTTGGCCTCCAGTAGCTCTGTGAGGAACCTTGTGTTACGGCCGAGAGGGCCAGGCTGTGGGTGTGGACTCAAATGCAGACACAGAGGGAGGCAAAACGGGCGTGAACACAGTGCTTTATTTACAGTGCCTAGTTAACTTACAAAGCAGGAAACTATGAATGCTATGAACGGAGAATGCTATGAACTGTGGAAGCTATGAACTGAGAACTATGAGGTCAAACTATGAACATGAAACTCTGACTGAGTGTTATGACTAGGTGCTAGATTTCATGGACGGATCCTGGGAATGGAAAAAGGGGCAGCGGCTTGGATGGAGGTACGCAGTCACTATAATGATAGGAGACAAGTAGTCAGTGGCAGTCTAGTGAATCATAGCCAAAGGATTAGACTGTGGTGGTTAGGGCTTATGTGTTGCAGGTTAAAGTGTCATGCGAGGAGGGGTGTCCAAGGGGTTCCGGGTGAGGAGTGTCCAGAGAGGGTCCAGAATATACTTGGAGCAAGGGACTTGGCAGGGAGGCAGGCAGGTGGAGTCTAATGATGAAAAGGAAGCAACCAGATGACAGAACCAGCGTTCAGGCGGAGATGTGAGTAGTTTAGCTTGGGAAACTACCCACCTGCCAGGTGGGTCGTGAGTTAGCAGACGATCTGGCAGAGGTCTGTTGTGAGTGCTGGTCTTATATGCTGGTGACTTGATTGGAACCAGGTGTGGAAGCTGATTGGCGTCTCTGCCTGAAGGTGGAGCCCAGCGGAGTGGAAAAACCCCGCACTCACCCGGGCCATGACACCTTGGAGTAATTTTTGACCAGGACATGTCCTTCAATGCACATATTAAACAAATATGTAGGACTGCTTTCTTCCACTTGCCCAACATCTCTAAAATTAGAAATATCCTGTCTCAGAGTGACGCTGAAAAACTAGTTCATGCATTTATTACTTCCAGGCTGGACTACTGTCATTCATTATTATCAGGATGTCTTAAAAACTCCCTGAAAAGCCTTCAGTTAGTCCAAAATGCTGCAGCAAGAGTACTGACAGGGACTAGAAAGAGAGAGCAGATTTCTCCTATATTGGCTTCTCTTTATTGGCTCCCTGTTAAATCCAGAATTGCATTCAAAATCCTGCTCCTCAAGGTCTTTAATAATTAGCCCCCATCTTATCTTAATGACCTTGTAGTACCATATCACCCTATTAGAGCACTTCGCTCTCACTCTGCAGGCCTACTTGTTGTTCCTAGAGTATTTAAAAGTAGAATGGGAGGCAGAGCCTTCAGTTTTCAGGCCCCTCTTCTGTGGAACCAGGTTCCAGTTTGGATTTGGGAGGCAGACATCTATCTCTACTTTTTAGGCTTAAAACTTTCCTTTTTGCTAAAGCATATAGTTAGGGCTGGACCAGGTGACCCTGAATCCTCCCTTAGTTATGCTGCAACAGGTGTAGGCTGCTGGGGGATTCCCATGATGCATTGAGTATTTCTTCTTCAGTCACCTTTCTCACTCACTACGTGTTAACAGACCTCTCTGCACTGAATCATATTTGGCATTGATCTCTGTCTCTCCTCCACACCATGAGTGGACTCCTATATAGACTCCTGTCTACCTTTTCTCACCCCAACCAGTCACAGCAGATGGCCCCGCCCCTCCCTGAGCCTGGTTCTGCCGGAGGTTTCTTCCTGTTAAAAGGGAGTTTTTCCTTCCCACTGTCACTAAAGTGCTTGCTCATAGGGGGGTCATATGATTGTTGGGTTTTTCTCTGTATTATTGTAGGGTCTACCTTAAAATATAAATTGAGGCGACTGTTGTTGTGGTATGGCGCTATATAAATAAAATTTTATTGAATTGAATAGATAGTAGGGCCAGAATTTGATTAAAAACTACATAAAAGCATGATTCCATCCTGCAATGTGTTAATGTGGACCAAAATCACTGAGGAATGTTTCCCGCACCTTTTTAAATCTGTGCTATGAAAGACTGTGCAGTTCTGAAGGCAAAAGGGATCCAAACTGGTTCTAGTAAGGTATACATAATGAAGTGGCACTTGACTGTATACTAACATTGTCATACATACAGAAATTAACTGATAACACTAAGACTAGACAAGAAAATCAAACCTTCCAATAAAAGCTTCAACAGAATCAAATGACTTTGAGTAATACGTAAGAGCTCACAACAGAATTACTGCGCTACTAATTGTTTTGGTTTTATGGCTTCTCTTTCTTTCTTTTTTTTTTTGGTTCATTCTTACTGCTCAGCAATATGTTTATTGACCTCAACAGGCATTACATATTGCTGATACATTTATTCAACACTAACTTTTCAGTACTAAATAAACAGATAAAGTTGGCAAAGAGAAAAAGCTGTATGTTTCCCTCTGGGCTTGATGAACACCAAAAACAGAACTGCAAGAAGATTAAGAACAAGACTTGTTTGCAAAACTACGCGATTGCTGTTGTCTGCTAGATTTGTTTGGAAGTATTTTTAAACATGTCAGATAATAGGTTGATGTATCATTCACTAACAAAAACAGGATGGGCCACATATCATTTGTCAGATAATTCAATTGAAAATGATCTCAAAGACACAGACATGGTTGAGAGGTCAAGTTCAGTGACTCGAATTAGTCAATCCAGGAAGTTCAATCTTTAACATACCCAATGGCTTCATTTGTCAGCCCCTGAGGTTGCTGCTTGGGTTTCCTCTAATAGGAAGAAACGAAATAAAAGGAACATGAGTAAGCTTGTAAAATATTGTGTCTTTCCATTAACTTGGTTTGAATTTCTTCTTCTCATCTAATTCAGCCATTCATAGGGTAAAGGTATATCTGCATGGAAATGAGCCCGCATAGCAGTGTCTTTCAGCAATGCACATCTGTTGTATTCAGCTATGATTGATGGAATAATTTGCTGCTGTGTCTATATCATACTGTTGAAGTGATCAGGGAGCGGGAGCCATGCAGCGAAACAATACAGAGGATCTGGGACCCCAGGAATGCATTGTGTGAAAACCTGTGCTCTTACTGTGGGACTTTCCAGCTTCCCACGCCTGCATCTTGTCATCCCATCACACTGAGAAAGGCATTTTCAGAGCAAAATAGCCTTTTTTCTGTTTCACAGCTGCATATCCTAAAAATATCAAAATGGAACCTTTTTTCTCAACATTTCAAATGATGGTCAAATCACAAATTACAAAAATTATGCTATGTAATTCTAAAAAATACATTTAAAAATATAGTAGGCTAGAGATAAAAGAAGATGTTGCATATATGTTAGATCCTC
This sequence comes from Perissodus microlepis, assembly GCF_051167445.1. Classification (NCBI taxonomy): domain Eukaryota; kingdom Metazoa; phylum Chordata; class Actinopteri; order Cichliformes; family Cichlidae; genus Perissodus; species Perissodus microlepis. The sequence continues at coordinate 4,865,310 of NC_140467.1, forward strand.
TAATATGATACTAAATTACCTGGAAAGCTTATCTGTCTACATTATAGGTGTTGTTTGATTTCTTCAGAAAGACAGGGTGAAAGATTGATTGAAAATCATTTAGATGATTATGAGAAGGGTGCATTATTCTGATGCGTTACCAGCCCAATATATTGTTCCTGGCATGTTGTTAGCTTTGGTGTGGCACGGGGGAATTTTTCGCCCCTCTAAGCAAACTCTTCTGCTGCTACCCGAGATATTATCAGTGCTGGAATTTTTCCCTCCCTCCCTTTATGTGTTCATTTATCTTTCTTTCATTCTCACTTGCTTTCCTCTTGTGTAATTTCTGCCGTAAACTAATTTCCTCGTCTCTGGGCCTGGGGTCATCATTGCAGGTTATTGAAGCCATTCGTTTCAGCTTCAGTTTCACGTTGCTGGCTTATTTGTTGCACTGACAGTCAGATGCAACTCGCAGAAACATGTGAGTGATGGCATTTAGTGACACTTGAAAAGAATCACACGACTCTATGTCACCTGCACCTTGCCCTTGTAGTTTCACTGCCACTCTTTCGCCTTCTAACTTTGCATCTCCTTTCTTTATCTGCACTGCTGTTATAAAGTTTGTTTTATAGATGATTGGTGTAAAGCGTGGGAAGAGTTGAGAAAAAAAGCTTTTATCAGACAAACAGAAAATCTCCACGCTTTTCTCCAGACATTGTAATAATGTCTTACACTAAACCCAATGAGAACATGTTTTCTGTGTTCCTTCCTTGGCCATCTCTTCACACACCCACACAGACAGGTGCTGGTAACTAAACCTCCCCTCAGGACCTGCGATAGTCTGTGATCAGACTCTGATTGTAGAGAGCAGCTCCAGACCTGCAGCCCAGCTGCTCAGCTCCACGGCTCTGAAACACATATCATTTAAATTAAATAGACAGAAGTTTACAGCCAGACAGATAATGCTGTTCGTTTTGTGAAAAGGTGGATAAAACGTCTATGAGATTTCAGCCGCCACATACTAAAAGAAATGGAGGGAAACTGATATTTCAGAAGCTTTTTTTTTTTTTTGCTTAAAATTTTGGATGAATATGATGGGAAATATCTGAGCAGTAAAAAAGGGTTGTTTCTGTTGCTGTGTACTGAGTTACTCCAGTTTTGTGGATCAGGAGGTGGCAGGATTGACATGAGTGCAGCACTTTGCTCCAAATCAGAGACTGTGGATGAAAGATGAATGTACTTTCTGGATCTGAAAAATGAAGCCAGTGTGGAAATGACTCATGGAGACTTTCTAAAGGGCTGCCCATTAAAAAGTCTTATTGTATAGAAATCTCTGTGAAAATGAATCTCCTGTCACTTGATGCAGTGACTCAGTAAGCAGTTTCATAATGAGTTTATGGTCTCTGACAGGGTATAATCCAAGGTGTGGCTACCTTGAAGTTCACTTGAACTAATAGTGACTGTGTGAATTCCTTCACAGTAATAAAAGTTTTAGGCCTCAGATTGGATTGAAGGCCTGATGGGCCTATCAGACTTTGATCAGGTGACATGAACCATCCCTTTGTTATGCTGCCCATGATGTACTAAGCATTTCTTTTTCACTCACGTCACTTTCCTTGTTTCCATGTACCACTACTGTATTTTATCTTTAGTAACTACTAAACTCTGGGTGCCCCTCCCTAAGCCTGGCTCTGCTGGAGGTTTCTTTCTGTTAAAAGAGAGTTTTACCTTCCCACTGTAGCCTGTAGTGCTTGCTCATAGGGGGTCTTCTAATTGTTGTGACTGCTGTTTGTTTTTAATTTAATAATTTTAAATGAAATTTTAAATATTGTAAGTCTACAGTATAAAGTGCCTTTTGTGAACTGGTGCTATTTAAATAAAATTGAATTGAATTGTAATTTAATCTATTTTTCATGATTTGTGGTGTGAACTGGAGAAGTTAAGCAGTTATTAGAGAGATTTCCCTAAATTTTGGTTCCCAGAGATTATATCCTACTGTATGTCAGAATGAGAAACAGAATCAGAGAGACTTTATTTATCCCCAAGGGGCAATTAAGATTTGGTTAACCTGTGACTTTTTCTTTTGTGCCCCCTCAGCAGTTCAAGGTTTCCACTTATCCTGTAAAATATTTAAATATTCATGAGATAAACCACAAAGCACGGTGATACGGTGGTTAGCACTGTTGCCTCACGAAGAAGATCCTAAGTTCAATTTCACCATCTTTCTGTGTGGAGTTTACATGTTCTCCCAGTGTTTGCGTGGGTTCTCTCCGGGTACTCCGGCTTCCTCCCACAGTCCAAAGACATGCACTTAGTGGGGATAGGTTAATTGGAAACTCTAAATTGCTCATAGGTGTGAATGTGAGTCCTGCGAGTCCTGTGTGTTAGCCCTGCGACAGCTGGGATAGGCTCCAGCGCCCCCTGCAACCCTGAAAAGAATAAGCGGAAGCGAATGGATGGATGGACGAGATAAACCAAAAAATGTCTTCATGCACAGTGCTTCTAACCAGCTTGGTTAGAAGCACTGTGCATTCAAACCAAATGGTACCTAAGTACCATTTGGTTTGAATGGCTCCACATTCATTAGATGAACTTGTTTGGTAAATGATAGTCTAGTTCTCATGTATTGCTTTCCTGATCTAATCTCTTAAGATCTGAGGATAAAAGGATTTTTTTCAGTTTAACTTTTTTCGTGATTTTTGTGTCGACTACAGAGGACACAAATGCTTGGGCTGGGTCTCAGGAGGCTAACTGAGCACTCACAGTGTTACATCCAACAAGCTTCATTCACATATATATAAACTCAAAAATATACTCTATGCTTTTAAGCACTTTCTTGCTACCACATACAGTCACACTTTGATGGATTCATCAAGAGCAATTTTGGGTTCATTATCTTGCCCAAAGACACTTAGGAATGCAAACTGAAGGCACTGGGAATTAAACCACTAAACCTATGATTAGAAGATAACCCTCTCTACTTCTTGAACCTCACCTTCCCATAAAAACACGTGTGCTAATCTTTAGTATGTTAGGAATTTATTATTAAAGAAAATTAGCCTTTGTAGTGCTTGGTTTATTGAAAAAGACAATACCAGGACATGTGATGTTAACATTGTTGTCACAGCAGCCTGATCAATATTTTTTAGTCCCGAAAGTTTAAAAAAGTCAAAATTAGAGACCGTTTCTGTTTTCAGGTTTAAGTCAAAACTGAAACTGCTCTTTGTCTAATTTTAAAGTTTAACGTCTACACTGTTACTAATCTTTCTGTTTCCTGCTTCCTCAAGAAACAAAAAGCAGTCGGAGCTCTGTCATCCTCAGCTTTCCACCCACTCACTGCCTTGCAGACATTCCTAACAACATCTCCTCTCTCTGCTTGAAGCTTCTCCTCTGGACAGCTGGGTCTTAAGCAACATGATCCCACCCTTCACCCGCGCAGGCCCTGCCAACACTTTGTCTGTATATATACAGCATGTGTGTGTAGTCTTGTATATCCAACACACGTGCATGTCATGGATATAAGAGGTGCCGAATTCATAAGATTCTCTCTGAAAAACAGGCCTACGGCGGGAGACATTTGCTGATTGTAGGATAATATCACCCTTAATCCCACATATGTTGACAATGTTGAGGAAGCTGGTGGTTTCAGACTCTTTAAAAAATAAATATGTTTGATAGCGGATTTGGTCTGGATGTAGAACACTACTAGGTTGCGTCAATGAGATGTCTCACAGATAAGTACCCTGCTCCCTCCTACTGTTTTGGTGTTACTGACTCCAATGAATCCCGATTGCGGGTTTCAAAAGTTGTTCCTGTGAAAACTCAATTTCTATTTATCTTGGGTTTGGTGTTCTTACTCAGTGTTATTGTAATTACCCTTATCCTTTATCACAATCACAGTCACAGGATGGGCAGATAGAGCTGAAAATGCAACTCTGGGGAGTTCTTTTCCTGTGACTCAGCAGACAGTAATGGATACCCACTTAAAAACAAACACGGTCACCATAGTTGCACACAATTAGGCTTTATGGATAAGACGCGGGAGGATAGTTGTCCATTTTACCCACCAGACCAAATCTGGGAATCAGATGACCTTTAGTGCGATGAAGGAATGAGAAACAAAAAATGGCTTCACAATGCCTGAGATGTGCCCTGAGGGCATGTGGGTCTCTTTCCATTTACTGAAGTATGTGCTCAGGTATTTTCTCACCTGAGTTATGCATCACAAAGACAAATTCCTTAAGTGGTTCCTTCCAGTAAAACGAGCCCATCAATAGCATTTCTCTGAGTTAATCGCATTCCTGTGAATTAACTAAGCGGAAGATCTCATACACTGCTGCCAGCTTTTTCTGATAGTTATAATAATTCAGGCTCATCAGAACCATAGTTAATTCACTATGGTTCAAAATTATAGGCACTATTAGCGTGACACAAATCTTGGAGGTTGTTAGTAATCAAACCTTCTCCCATGGCCTTGCCTAACATCCTCTTCTGTTTGGGTTTGGGAAGTTTTTATTTATGTGAAGCACTAGTGTTGTGTCCTACTGGCTTCAGATTAGCCTCTGACGTGAAGAGCGAGTGGGCAAATAGCACAACAACTTAAGGTGGAACAAAGACAGAGGTTTCTACAATACTATATCAGTTTACAGGAAGTGGAGTGAGCCTAATTCTTTGTCATGCTATAGTGAGTCATGACGCACACCTGAGCAAACCTGTACTGTTGATGATGTAAAGTGGAGTGATCAACATGTCACATCAAGCTTTTGATGAGCTCTAAGCCCACATGAGGTAATATTTGATGTAAAATTAGAATCATTGTTACAGCCTGAATCACAGCTTGTCTATATTTAGCCTCTAAACTGTCAATCCAACACACATAAACCCTTTAATATTCCAGTAAAGACAAAGAAAATTTGATTTCTTGCTAGTCGATCCTTTTACTATGTAATCACTTACATTGTATAGTGTTTAAAACTCAGGATGAACTTGCTCTTTTCTTTCCCCAACCAATCACAGCAGATGGTTACCCTTCCCTGAGCCTGGTTCTGTCTGAAGTTTCCTCCTCTTAAAAGAGAGATTTTCCTTCTCACTGTCACACTCAGTGTTTGTTCAAATGGGGTCATCTGATTGTTCTTTACCCTACAATATAAAGCACCTTGAAGTGGCTGTTGAATGTGAATTGGAGCTATGTAAATAAAAATTAATTGAACTGATGCTGAAATGTGCTGCTAGGAAGACCCAGCATGTGAACAACACCATAGGATCTAGAAATATAATTTAAAAAAAAAACACCAAACCAAACTCATCTGAAGAAAAATAAATTTTCAAAGTTATTTATTCAAATCAAATCACTTTTATTGTCACATCACATGTGCAGGTACACTGGTACAGCACATGCGAGTAAAATTCTTGTGTGCGAGCTTCACAAGCAACAAAGGTGTGCAAAATACAATAACATAAGAACAAAGCAAAATATAAGAATAGGAATGCGAGAATGATAAGAATAAATATATGTACAAATATAAGAGTGTATGCGCATTACTGAATATGTATACTAAATATGTATATATACGTGTGTGTGTGTGTGTGTGTATACATATATATAAATATATATAAAATTAAATAAAAATAAAATATACAGAGGTTGGCAGTTGGAAATTGTGCAAAACAAGTGGCATTTGTGTACAGTATGGAGTGAATAATATTGAAGTTCCAGTAGTGAAGGTGAGGTGTCTATGAAGTGTTCAGCAGTCTGATGGCCTGATGGAAAAAGCTGTCTCTCTGGTTTTCCGGTCCCGAAAAAGCTGGTTCGGGACCAGATACTGCAGAACCTCCTGCCTGATGGAAGTAGTCTGAACAGTTTATGGCTGGGGTGACTGGAGTCTTTGATGATCCTCCCCACTTTCCTCAGGCACCGCTTCCTGGAGGGAGGGAAGCTCACCTCCAATTATCCTTTCAGCACACCGCACCACTCTCTGGAGAGCTTATTTATACTAGTGTAAAATTTCCCCAATTCAAGTTTTAGAATCAACCTTTAAAATGTACAATTTAAAACAACTTCTTCTTTTCTTTTTCTTTTTTTACAAAGTAGCACATAAATCCCATCGATTTGTTTGATATTTAGTATAACTTTACTGCTCCATGAAAAGTCTTCTCTCACATTCATTTATATTTTTGCTAATCCTTTGGCTTTCCCACAGACTGTGGTACTGTGGCCTCATATTGAGACACACTACTTCTCCCAGAGAATTAATGGGTTATTACTGGCAAGGATGTGAGAGGCGTTTGTGTAGGAGTGCTGTTAAGTTTATCTTTATGACAAAATAGAGTGTTTCTTCTGTGATTCTTCCTTCACCTTACAACGCATGGTCATCATCTTGCTTCTGGTGTTTATAATAAATGCCTCTGAATCACCGATTTTGTCAAGCTCAGTTTAGAAAAAATGAAGACTAATTGAAGATGTAGGGCTTAGTGCACACGTGTCTCATATCCTCTGTGTGCATGGAGAGCATAACAATGCACAGAGCGCTGTGCAGCCGTGCTTCTCTCACATAATGATGAAGTCTGAGGGGATGACGCCAAGGCTACAAGTATGGCCTGAGTGTGTTCCAGTGCTGCGTCAGAGGATGTTTACACAGTCCGAGGTCGGGTAGAAGACACAATGTGTGAGTCGCTCCGGTTGGTGGTGTGGGTCCAGAAGAAAACAAGATAATTTTACACCCTGTGGCCAGATGCAGAGCAGATGATGATGTTTGCCATCAGCTAATGGAATTAGGTGAACTTTTAGGAGTCGCTTAAACACAGAAAGTTTAGAAAAGGCCACAGTTGGATGTTGGTGTTGTCTAAAATAAGTGACTGGTGAAAAAAAACAAACTGTGTGGCCTTTGGCTCGGGGGCCAAAGGTGTGTACATGTGTGTGGTGTAAATTTGTGAAGAAGTATTTTTAGAGAAGATTGCCTGTCCACTTGTGTAATACTCCACAGATCAACCCTTTGATGCGTTTATTGTAGCATGATCCTACTTCAAAGCTGCACACATGGACTGGATGGTAAAGGGCGGGGTGTGCCTCCACGATACACTTCATTATTCCTGGCCAGCGATTCAGCTTTCTGTCACCTCCGACCCCTGACCATTTGTGCTCATAACACGCTTCCACTCTGTAAGATTCTCGACTGGAGATATTTATGTGCAGTGAGGACAGTGAACACTTTCTGTTTTATCCAGAGTACTGAAACAACTGTCCCTTCCTGTACATACTGACATTTCATTTCTGTTTTACTATTATTTCTTTCATGTTACTTCTCTATGGTTTCCCATTTATTTTTTTAGTAGACCATACTGCATTCTATGTGACCCTTATTCAGAAATGTTCTGTAGATATAAAAGATTTCTTCCATTATTCACTTTAAGTTTCTAAGCTGGATATCTTAAAAAAAAGCCTGGACCAGTTTTTACTGTACAGCTGGATGCAGTTCAAACTGTTCTACCTTCTTCATAGACTGTCTATGAACATAGAAATACACTAGGAAAATCTGCACACATATGACAGCTACATACTGATTTATTAGCTTTTTTCAGCTCCAGGTCTCACGGAAGTTTTTGAAAAATGCTCACCGACTTACCTCATGTCTTTATAGCAGTAATCAAATAGGTGTGTATCTAGCGTCACATTATTTCAAGATAACCTGGTATAAAGATCAAAGGGATCTGATAAAAATGGTGCAGAGGCGTATTTTATCAGAATATGGTCCCAAATCGGCCTTAGTATCATTTTAAAAAGTTCAGCTGTTTTAAGCACATAATCACAAGAGCCACCACTTAAAATGAATAAACTGTTGAGCTTTACATCTTCTATGTTTCTATCTCAAGGGTTCCCATTGGGAGCTGTGAACATGCCACACCTTAGAAGCAGGTATGTTCAAAAGTAGTTTAGTCTTTTAAGTGTCCCGTGCAGCCCTGCTTATCGGTTATGACTCAATCCTGTAACCCTGCCCAGCAATAAAGCGTCACATTCCACCTGCCAGCAAAGAGGAAAGGGACTTTCCTGTCCTCCACTCCCTTTTTACGGCTGCATGTCTGGTATTTAATCAGAAGTGTTTCCGGTGAAAAGTGCGCCTGAGTTCCAAATATACTGTAACTGACTCCACAATTTTGTAATGAAATACCAATGGACTGATGGATTTTAAAGACAAGTGACAAAAATAAATGTCATTGATAAAATGACAGAAAAAACAAACAGATGAGATCGTAGAAGTATGTCAAAAAGAAACTGATATTTATTCAAATAAATACACACATGACACACACTGAAATAATTTAAATGACATGAACAGTTTGCCAGTAACACCATATTCTGGAAACAAATAAATTAACATCGTGGTTTTAGGAGTCGTTTCTTTCCGGAGAGCAAACATGAAATAGTTTTGACAGTTCGTGAGTTCAGTCCTGTGTGGTGGGGTCTGTAAAAGTGACGCTTTAGATCAGTTGCCCCGTTTCTCCGAGAACTTAATCCCGAACAATCCTTCATCTCTGGACCGGATGACCTCGTCTTCCTTTTGGTCCTCATATTATTTCTGTATGGTCCACAATGGCACTGTGGGGGATTAAAAACATGCCGTTAGTTTAAACTTAAAAAATATTTTTGCTGATTAGTACCGCGGCCGATTTTATTTTTAGTATATATGACTCATATTTTTATTCATATATTGTGGCAGCCATGTTTCATAATGTGTCTCTCACCATATTAGGAGTAGTTCACTGCCGGCGTTCCCATGGCGGCTCAGGGCGCTCTCGCCATGCGTCTTTCCTGCTGTCCCGGCGACGCACTCTCGTTGTCCTGTCTCGTTTTAAAGTCCTGGATGGCTTTTCTGTTCTGGTAATCAATCAGGGCCATGGTGATCACTGCGTTCCAGCAGTTCTCCTCTCCGGAGCACCGGAAATCGATCTCTTTATTGTCTGTGGTCACGATGGTGAAATAGACGAACTTGCCGGTGCGCTCCACGCAGTCTACTTTCTTGATGGACTGCAGTTTGAGCTCCTTGCCCTTGGAGCGCTTCTGCGTGTCGGGGTAAATGTTGAGACTGTCCGTGGTCAGGACGCACGTCTTCCTCTTCCAAAACTGGAGTAGGTTGTCGCTCCTCTTCTCCAGCTCTCCCTCCTTGAGAACCTGGCAGATCTCTGCCGCTGACATTTTCATCGTTTATGTTTGGCACGTTTGTGAACCCTCTGCTTTCCTGCTGGGTCGTCCAAGCCGCTTGTGGAAGGATCTTCTCTACAGATGCTTTGGTAATCCAGAGTGTGGTTGTGAATGAACCAAGCTACCAGAGGGCATTTATAGCACGCTCTGGCCTCAGCCCTTCCCTCTTGACGTCAGATGGTTGGAGAATGCATCAACAGTTGCCGCTGGAGTAATTCAAGGCTGTGTGTGGGCGGATGCAGGGGCGCGCGGGGGGGGGGGGGTAAAGAGGAAGTCCTAACTTGAACCTAATTACACTGGCTGGCAACACGTTAATTAGTAATCCACATCCTACTGCGGAGATTAGTCTAAGTATTTGCCCAGTCTGCACCGCGTGATTCAGTCTTATATTACCAGATGTGCACACAGAGTGACTCTGGGCCATAAGTCTGACCTCTAATATCAGCTGTAATTTCAGAGGAAGTTAAGTTCTCTGTTAAGATTTAAAAATCAGCCCTTTTCCTCTTTATGACCCTAAACTGTGCCAAGTAGGTTCTGTGCCACCCTGCTCTCTGGTGATCCTTTTCAAAAAGTAATACTTAGACTAAATGTGCTTCAGCTCAGTAGTGTTTCATGTAAACTTTGCTATTCCTGTCTGTGGATGTCAAAACAAAAATAAAGCATTTTTACCTCAGGAGCAACACCAGTGAAAACATTCTGTGGTATTTAAATGTAGAAACAGCAATTCAGTGTGAGGTGGTTAAGTTAAACTGTCTCACAAGTTAGAATCAAATGTTGGTGAGTTAGCCCACAGACTGTTGGCTTACTGTTGATTGATATATAGGTGTGTGTGTGTAATTTCTTTTATTAGCTCATAAAACTAACTACAAACTATATTTGAATTTAAAAATAGACATTCTCTAGTTGGGGCCTGCTTTGGGAGGTGATTCATGGTTTTGATAGTTTCATCTTGGGGTGCTGGTTACTAAAAATGAAAGCTATACCGCATGACTGATGGAATTTGATAACGTTGCTAAGGTGTGTCGGCTCTGCTATCACCGTATCTCCTGCCACTCCCAAGTTGTGCTTCTTCACCAACCGACCAGTCACATGACTGACTCCGTCCTGTTTCTTCATGTCAAACAGATTTTAGCAGACACTGGATACGTATCCCTGAACCCTTGGAGCCTGTGTGACTCAGCAGGAGGAGATGGTAAGGAGGCAGATGTCATCGACTGTTCCACGTAGCCTGTCCTGTCCCCCTGGGGCTTCAGCCACACCAACACAACACTGACCTCAGTTCATTCATCTCTGTGTGTGCGTGTGTGCATAACTGAAGAGACGCTTATAGCACCCACTTCAGGCTCTTCTGTGTTGACTTCTCTATCTGTCTCCCCTCAAAGACATTGTGGAAACATCTCCCCTAAAGATAAAAAATGTCATGTGTCATCACCCCTCATCACTGGGTCTCTAGTGTTGTGCAGTAAATAGTCGGGGGACCATATGGACATAAAAATGCTTTGTGTGGCCACGATTTACAAGCCTACCAAAATAAAAAGGCCTCACACATCAACGTCACCACAATCATTCAGATCTGACAGCACCAAAGATGTAACTACGTTAAGAAATTTCAAACAGATCAACATCCAGTGTGTTTTACAATTGCTGCGTGAGTATATGAGGATGTGGTGGTCAGTTTAATCCTCTGACCTCAAAGAAAACAAAACTACACGTGTACCGAGTTAGCCAGCTTCTGTTTAGTGAAAAGGTTCACCAACGCCTCTTCACTTCCTTTCCTCTTCCTTTGTTTCCAGGCCTTTGCTTTATGTCTCTGAAACATACATATATGTGGGCTTTTTGTTTGATGAAGTAAAGTGGTGGAGACTCACAGGCGTGCCCAGGCAGTGACTCAGGGAGCTGCAGAGCAGCTTACTTTGGAAGAGTTTGCTTGCCTAAGGTGGGCCAGGGGTTTGGGTGATGGTTTGTGGATGAGTGTGTTGTGTCAGCCTGTGTGTGTAAGGATGACTGTTTATTTTACAGCAGGGTTGGGGTATAATAAATTATGCTCAGCAGCATTATTGTAGAGTTTTTAAAGCACGAAACTAAACTCTAAACTAAAGCCCTGAACTAGGATGGAAGCAGACATGACCATACTTAAGCACTACACAGTGTTTTCATCACAGAAAGTGGGTTTGGTATCCCTGCAATAAACTCTCCACACAATTACACACTGCGGAGAAGTGTGAATACATTCAAAATTAACAAGCCACATACTGCGACTGCAATGCTCGAGCCCCAGCAAAACTCAAATGTGACATTGTGTTCCTTGTTTCTCAAGATTGTGGGAAAGTACAAGTATTTCTCGAGGGAACTGAGGTTTGTGACGGATCTTGCAGGTGTGTTGTGACAACCTCAGGTTCAAATCAGTGCACTCCGGTTCTCGCTGTCTCCGCAAAGACAAAACAAATCCCCCAGAGACATATGGGGAGGAAGTCAGATAATGAGAAAACTACAACAAGGGAGGAGGGTTTTTGTCACATAATGTGGGCAAGAAGATTAAAAGAGCTTTAGGTTTATTGATCTTTTAACCTTGTTTGCTTCAGTGTCATGCAGCCTTGTAGCCACAGGCGCATGGGTGTGACAAGACAGCAGGTGGAAGGACCAGAAAGACCCAGAGTTTGGTAGTCATGTCAAGACATGAAGCTGCTGAGTTTAATGTGAGTCACAACACAATGAAAAAAAAAGAAATACAGACAGACTAACTGAACCCTGCTGCAACTGATTTGGACTGAAAATAAATCAGCACATGTTAGAAATCTCCATTAACAGCAGGTTGTGTTCCCTATTGTTGAACTTTAATTAGAGATGGAATAACTGAGTTATGACCACTGGAAACAAGAAGATTATTGATGCAATGATTTAAGTTAATATATCATTAATTATAATAATTATTTTAAACATGCATTTTTTATGTCTGTATTTCATTAAATCACGTGAGTCTGTCAGTTCACTTTGTTATAAATCAGCCATGGAAACCAAAAAACTTGGCTATGTTTTGATCTGAATTTCCAAGAGCTGAAGCTAAATGTATGAGGCATCAATTATTGGTGCTATTAGCAGTTATTAACACTAAGAACACATATTTAGAGAAGATGTACAAAGTGTTTTATCTGTTGGGTCCAGTTGGGTGTTTATCTGATGGACATGTTCTTTCTTTGCACTTGCCTGTTAACAGAAAATGGTAGCTTACAAAGTCCTTTTTTAATTTATTTTGCATATATCTGTGCATTGGTAAAGGTAAACAAGTGTTCATGCATTGCATTTGTGTGCTAGCTTGTGAAAACCTCCAACGGACAGGGAACTATACATAGTCAGCCTAACAGTGGGAACCAGTATGGATGGCTGCTTACAAGTACAGCAGAGCCCACAGGTAACAGCTGCATACTGTGACACGCTGATGCTTTGGCCTGCCGCTGGCACACACACACACATATACATACACATAGATGTACACATAATCATCCTCTTCTGCTCCTTGGTGACATGCCCTTATGATGAGACTCCAGAGCTATTTGAGGCATTGTTCTGATAAGCCCTCTGTGTGTGTGCACGGCTATGCTGGCATTCAGCAGCGTGGGAAAAAGAACAAATGGTTGATGAGGACAGCGTGCAGTCAAACACAATGTTGCACGAGGAGAACAATAAAAACAGACATGGCTGCTGTTCGTACACATTACGCTCTCTTTATGAACTGGACAGGGTCATGGCAAAGAGTTATTATTACAGCAAGAGACTCCTTTCTGTTATAGCGCCTTTAAATAAGATGACATTTGTTATGAGTTGAGACTATATAAATGGAATTTATTTGGTCTTTTTACTCCAGCAAATGTAAGATTCATCAGATTCATCCCATTCATAAATTCCAACAGGGAGCAAAACACGTTGCACTAAATTTCCTGCTCACATATTACAAGATAAACTGGCGTGAACAATGCAGCGTAGGATAACCACATTTCCTTTATGCACATCTCATGAATGGATAAGTTTTATGAGATGCAATCTTAGGAGTCACTTTATTCTTGCCAATTTTACTCCATGAAGAATGACAGGTATGCAATCCTTCTCTGTGGCAGGAGTCTAGCATTCACTCAAAGCCTGCACAGCTTCACTGCAGTTTATATGATAAACCTAGAATCTAATCTGTGGTAGGAGCCGAATATGTGAACCAGACTTGAGAGTTAAACATTTATATCTTTTGGGTTTCTGGCCTAGTGCTAAATCTGACACATGACTTTGGTTTGTTTTAAGACTTCTTTTCTTTCGAAACAATTTGATCTTGTTTTTCAAGGAAGTGCCACAGTGTAACATAATCTGTGTAAAAGCATGAGAAGATAATGAACGAGTGAGGAAATTCCATTTTACCTGGAACTAACTCATACCATATTATCATTCAGTGCAGAAGTTTTTATTGTAACAAAAAGCCAGTCACAGATGTTAACGTTCAAACCAAAACAAAAGCGAGCATGGGGCAGGATACAAATTTTACATACATTTAAATCAACCATGGCTGCATTCCTTATGTAACCTGATACCTGTTCATGTTTCCCACGTCTGACTGACGGTTTTATCCGTGCACGGAAGTTAAGGAGCGTGATTCAGGTTACAAGCGCCACACCTAGCTTGCCATTCATTTGACGACCCATTCACAAATCCCCACGGAGGAGCGCAGCCCTGTTGCTGTGCTGTAACTGGGCGTGAGGCTTTCTTTCCCAGACATACCAAGTAAAAATGTGATAATGCAATAAAAGCAAAGCAGATTAGCTTGGTTATAATGGCCATTGTTTGTAATCTAACTTAAGCACACACAGATAAATGTAATTATGCCTTTAATGTGAGAGATTGTGCAGAGCTTTCTGATAATCAGCTGCATTAAATTTGGTCCTTGACATTATTTTTTCCTCTCCATTCTATCTGATGCTTCTTTGTTTTATTCTGTGTGGTCCTGCTTTGTGGACAGCTTGGGTTTGTGTCCTTGCCGAGTCTTTTTTCTATTAGAGCTTCTCCCCACGCTGCCATTCTGCTCTTCCTCCCACAATGACAGAGATACGCCAGTCAGGTACCAGACATGCTGGGATAAACTCCAAAATAAAACAAACAAAAAGAGAGAAAAATGGTTGTATTTTGGCCAACAGCTGTCAACCCCCCCCCCTAGTTCCGTCACCTGACGCCCACATGTGACACTCAAACACAAAGCAGCATTGTGAAGCCTAGGGTGATGTGTTAGTCACAGCCATGTTTAGTCTTGCTCTGGGAGGAGAGTGTGCCCCTCTCTCGTCCCTTTAAATGATGGCCTGCCTGAACAGTTTCCCATGAGTCCTCTGTGCAGTGTGTGTGGCAGGCCTTGATTCTGGATTGCAGGTGTTGTCGGTTGGCACTTTGCATGTTTTGTGTTGACTCATTTCCAGATCCTTGATTTGGTTTGCACACATTATTGCCCCTTAAGTTTCTGCCTTAAATTGTGTCTTTTCTTTCTTTCTTTCTCCCTCTACTTGTGATAACCCACATAGATTCATTCCTTGATGTCTCGTGTTTGATTGCAACCTCTACTTGATGTTATTGCTTTGTCTCAACCTCTGTAAACTTTTGGATTTTTTTTTTTTTTTGACTGCCACTCATTTTTGTGTTTTTGGCAACTCCTCTTCTGTTCTAGCTGTGATTGTATGACCTGTAGTTGCGTTTTAAACTTTACATTTTTCCTGCACTGAATGCATTTTCTGATCGTGGGCCTTAATGACAAGATTGAATATCCACTATCTTCATAACTCAGCTCTTTCGCTCATGATTGAGCTTTTTTCTGCCAAATTCATAAGTTATCCATTGAAAAGCTGGTTTTGTGACACTGGGTGTATTTGAAGTTGCAGGGTTACTGTGTAAACTCGTAAGGTGATTTCCATGATTGAAGATTGAATGTCAAAAAAGGTATAATGTCACAATGTTAGCTTAGCAACCTAATAGTCACTATTTACCACTGAAAAAGTGGTGACCATCCACGGTCATCCAGTAGCAAGGACAAAAAGTTAATGAGAGTTTCAAAGATTAAAATGTCTCTGATTATATCTTTGTCTGTACTGAGAGTGTGCAACACCACCAATAACATCAGATCTAAGAGGAAATGGGCTCTTTTATCAAGGCTCCAGTTCAGCTCATTCATTTTTTAACACCAACCCAGCACCACCAGCATAAAGCGCCTTTCTAATCCCTTGTTTCACTCTCTCTCTCTGAAACTCAGGCTGGCTCACATCACTTCCGAATAAGAGAGGACGACACAGAACACTCCACACAGACAACTTTGTTCAGGCACACTTGTATGTGTGCTCACGTACACGTAGGAACGCTGCCAGTACCACCTTGAGGCCAAGAGTGGGACGTTAGGTGCAGCTGCAGCTCAGAGTCAGACTGGAAGAAGACTGCACCCTTTTCCCTTCAGCTAGATGATGAGGACACGACGGCAGGAGATGTCAGAATAATCTGAATGCTCCTCTTTGTTCTACGGCTGCTAACATGCGCAACTATCCATCTCCCTCAGAGCTCTCTAAAAGGATTTCTCTGTATTTGTTTGCTGTTAAGAAGTTAACCATCCTCTCAGTCCTCCTATCAATGTACTGTATGAATATGTGATTAAACAATAAACAGCAAAGCTGCAGTAAGCTGATAAACCTTCACTGTAGCTCGAAAAGCTACATTTACCTTGGCTACCATTTTTAGATTCAAAAGTTACTTTTTATTGTTAAGTAACAATAAAATCTGCAGCCATCATAACTCCACTGTGGAGTTCCACCTCCCTGGCCTAGTTCATGAAAATGCAGAAACAAATGGACTCCTTGTTACAGTGAGGTGATCCTCAAACCCCCACGCAGCAGTCTCAGTATGAATAATGTCTTGTTCACAGGTCTTGAGAGCAAAATCCCCAAAGTTACAGTAGAGACTTCAGTCTGTGGTTTGTCTGCTTTGAAGGATGGAAAGATCTGAATTCACATCTTATTCCCTTCATGCATTTATTTTAGCACCTTTTTGTCATCTTGGTGTAATCCAAAATGTTGTTTTCCTGCCGTCTCACGTTGTCGCTTTTATGCCCCGATGAAGAGAGGCATAAACACACATAGCTGTAAGTGTTGTTGGATGAGTTGACAGGATAAGAAAGCACCCATGTCAGCACCGTGTTGATATTCTCCTCCAGAAACTTCAGAGTCCTCAGCCATTATCACCCACAATGCATCACAAGGATTTCACAAAGGAGTGTGCATGCTTTCTCTATCTGCAAGACAGAATTCCACACTAAGTGGTTGCCTTTCTTGAGGTTGGACAGACTGAAACCACAATTCCTGCAGCCTGGATACCAAACTGCTCTAACATTGTCACTATGGTGTTTGTGATGGACAAAAGGCTCAGCTGATTTGCTCATGTAGAGACTGCAACTGCATGCGCTGCTCAGAGCTTTAGTCAATCATTTGCAAATCATCACCTGATGTGTTTTTAACAGCATGGGCATTCACCTGAGAAAAAATACCAGAGCACATAAATCACTCCACAGCAACACCGGGTTGGACATACAACAGAGCAGCTTCAGTAGCAGGAGACAAAGTGCTTAGCTCTCCAGGGACATTTTTAATATGTCACGAGGAACCTGTGTGCTGCATGTCAAATTTAGGATGTGTCGGTCACATTATTATCAAGGAATTTTGCACCACTCTGCTTTATATTGTTTCAGTTAATTTAGATTTGTGGGGATTTATTCATGCACAGCATTTCAGTTGAGTTCTGGACTTTGAGCCACTGCAACACGTTGATTCTTTGCTTTTCAAGCTACTCAGTTGTAGATTTGCCGATATGGGATTAAGCCCAGCTTTAACCGTCAAACGGATGGCTTCACCTTGAGTTCATGGTCGACACGACTGAGAGGTGTTCAGATCCCGTGGCTCTAAAACAAACCCAAACCATCACCCCACCAACAGCATGTTGATATGACATTTAGCTTTCCCCGAAGGTAGCACTGTGTATTGTCTCATCTGTACAATAACTTGAGAAGGGTGTCATGCTGTAGAGATTTCTCATTGTAATTCTTCCTAGCAAGCCATACTTAATCATTATTTTTCTGACTGTATTATAATATGTCTGTAAAGGCCTGTAGAGTCTGAGATGTCGCTGTTGAGGTTTTTGAACTTTCTCTGAGCACTGCATGATTTGACCTTGCAGTTAATCTACTGGGATGTTCACTCATGCAAAAAAAAAAAAAAGAAAAAAAGGCAAGTCTTGAATGCTTTCCACGTGTGAATAATCTTTTGCACCGTGAACTTTCCAAATTGTTTGCAAATTTCCTTTCCTCCTCCTGATCGTAACGCATCACAATCTTCCACATGAGCAAACCCCCAAACACTTGCTAACTCAAAGTGCATTTGATTATCAGCACCTGATTCTCTTAATTCCTATACAAAATAAAAAAGTGGGTTACCTGTGTTCCTGGCTAAACCAACACAAAACACAAACACACAAAGGACAACGAATTTGCATTTCCATGTCGCACAACTTTAATAGAATATTTTAACTAACTGTACAAATTGAAAAGAAATATTACGCAAGTAACAAATTGTGAATAAGAACCAGTTAAGGCCATTGCTAGCACACGGTCCAATGCAGTAGGATCTGAAGACGTCAACCGTGGCTCTGAGATCTGTCTAACAAGATCAACAATCTTTTTTTAAAAAGAGAGAGAGAGAGAGGGGTGGATAATATTTTGCTGTCAAGTCCTTTGATGATCAGTCATCAGGCACAAGCGCCCAAAACAAATGGCCAAAATCCCAGTTAAGTATATAAAATACATTGGCACCTTCTCCCATTTGTTTTCCCACTTTCTACCGATTCAATAAGTAGACAATAACAAATACTTATATATTCTGAAACAACTTTAAATGCTGAATTAGATTACACTGTGTTAACGACAATTGGCAAACAATTTAACGAACCAGAACAGCGTCTTTCATTTTGGCTTCTTGGCAACAGAATTTACATTTTATCCACACTTTGTGTCCCAACACTGACTCTAAATGACACTTGTTTAGCGCAAGATACATACCAGAAGTGCCATCTTATAAAACAGCCACAAAAAGCCTAGGGGTGGGCCACTGCTTAAATCTGTCATTTGTGAGGAGAATATTCAGACTGGATGTGAAGCCTGGGCTGGGGGAAATTCAAGATTCTTTCAAGTTTTGTCTTTCATGTCAAACATTGTAATTTAAAAAAGTACTCTCACCAAGCTGTTAAAACAAGAGCAAGGAGCATTTCAGCGGTGACTGAAGAAAATGGAAATATATAACCACATGCTTGTCTCGTGATTGTAGTTAGTGTGCTCAGTGTAAATGCTTGTTTACTCCACTACAATCCGAACAAAAGAGAGCACTATCAATGCAGAACATGAATCTTCAGTCTGAACATGTTTTTAAAATAAAAAAAACAAAAACAAAAAAGTAAACGACAACAAAACAAACAAAAAAAAATTGGCAGTATTCACGTTTTGTTAACCTGCTATGCTCAAATAAGCTTTGAGCCTATAACTGCAGATGGGCCTTAAAGCGTTCCCCAAAATGCACCGTATCATATAGCTGCATGACACCAGAATAAATAGTCCAATGACATGACAATGAACATTTAAAAAAAGTAAATTAAATTGTATGTCTCTTAAAAAACACTAAACAAATGATAACAACCCCAGTGAAAGATTAAGTCAAACTTGTTCAGCAGTTTCCTGGTAAACTCACATCGTGTTGGTGTTTAAAAAACCCTGAGTAACTGACCGATTTCCATGAAAACTAAAGTTTGGGATCCAATCCTTTTTGCTTATTTTTAAACTCTTTCATCTAATAATGCTCTGAGTTTGGCAGTAGTAACCTACTCCACATTATTAAAGACAACTGTTCCTATATGATGCCATGGCAATTTACATAGAGTCAAGTCACTTCTTGCTTTGGGCTGAAATGAAGCCAAATAAACGGGGCGAGATGGGCGCAAGACAAAAGAAAAAGAAGTCATGCACATAGTAAAAAACGCAGTTTGGTTTGCGTTCTATTGCGTTCAGGTAAGAGTTTGTAAAAAGGCGGAGCCTGTACAAGTAGTAGGACTTGCTGATTGGTTAACAACTGATTTGATGGACAGCAGGTCTCCACCTCCCCTGATCACCAAGGTTACTGCTGTTTGCACTCAGCCGGCTGGGGCTGTTCTTTCTGCAAGGAACAAAGACGAAAAAGAAAAAAAATGAAACGAGACAGGCAATGAAACTGCTCAACATCAGCTAGCTAGAAAGCAACTGCTCAAGAAAGAAAGCACCTTGTTTGGTACAGCAAAGGGAGGATTGTTAGAAACCTGGAATGGGTCTAAAGCAAGAACTGTAAATAGATGGAAACCAACATGACTAAGAACAGAAGCAATCTACTCAATATGTAAACTGGGGGTCCTAAAGAGGTGGGAATGTTAACAAAAATTAAAGAGGTAAAGAAGAAAAGGAAAGCAAGAATAAACCAAAGCCACTGGACGAGCGAGTGTGATGTATGTGGGACGCCATCCTAATTTCTCCCTTACCTAGAAATGCATGGGGTGAGAATGTTTGATTATGCCTGTAAGGGAGAGGGGGTAATCCAGGGGAGGGAGAGACAACAGTATGATGAAGTTAAAACATTACATTAAAAAATAAATGATAAAAAAGCACAGTGAAACATTGCTATTAATGAGCACCATGAAGCAAAAAACAATGGGTGACGAGGTGGTATCCGGGAATGGGAAAAAAGATAAAATAAAATTTAAAGAAAAATTTATAAAAATAACACTACTAACAACCAACTTATTACATGTTTTCAGGACACATTGTTTATGTGTTTATGTGATAGTCCAGTGTGATGGAGGAAGTATGGAGTATAGTGATCTTAACTACACCATACTTCCTCCATCACACGTGATTTTTTTTTTTTTTTTTAAATTTAAATCCGATAGCCTGAAAGAAATGAGACGTAACCTGTATGAACAGGTCACACAATCAGTAGTTTTCCAACACAGGACATTATACAACTGCACTGCAGTGAACAGATGACTCAAGAGAAAGTAATGGTCTCCTAAAACAGCTACTTGAAATATTGAGATCTTGAGGCTCTGGTGATAAAATATATAACCAGTGTCTCCTAGATAACCAGAGCTTCCCCAAAGCAGTCTAACAACATTGAGATTGTTAGGACTTCAAATTGAAGCCAAATCCTGACAGTCAGGTTTGTGCAGCCTGTGCATTTACAAGAGAAAATTAGAAACCAAAGTCAAGGAACTGTCATATTGTTTTTAAGGCAACTGTTTACATAACAGGACATTGACACTCTGCTAAAGTAACTCTCAGCAGGACTGCAACACAGCTACAGATGGAAAAAGGATCCAAAGAACTCTGCTTTCTTCACTTAGTAAAAATGCTAAAAACATAATAAGAATAGCTTTGCTATTGTGTGCATTACAAATTGGAGGCACAAAATTAGAGGTTCCTTTAATCCTGCAGGAGTTTGCGGACCCTCATTAAGAACAGAGTAAACGACACTCCTTTACATGAACATAACAGTGATCAAGCTGGTGCAAATCCCACACATAAGCTTGTTTCTACCACTGACAAAACATTTTACCATCCATATGCCAAACTTATGGGATATATCAAAACTTTGACTTACTAAATTAAACTTTTGAGGACCTAACGGTTCAAATTGTGATAATTTACAATGATAGGGAAGGAAGTGTAGGGTGTAAACCGACCTTGGGATCAAAGTCTCCCTCATCATCATCGTCATCACCTTCCTCATCTTGTTCCTTAGACACAAACAGAAAAATGACACTTAAACATGCAAGAAATACTTAAGAAAATTTCACATTTATAGTAACTAGTATAATTTAAATGTTTTGAGGTGGTACACTTTAATCCCTGTGTGAAAGTCAGGGGCATTTCTTAAGATTTCAAGTGTTTGTCAGTGAACAAATAATTACCTCCTCTTCTCCCTCCTCCAGCTCCTCCTCTTCAAACTACAAAAACAAAGAAGGGGAAAAAACCCAAAGCCATCAAAGTCAGTCTGCAAATATCCAACTTCTGACTTCAGTTTTTTATATGGTCGTGTCTGAAAGTGCATGCGTCTGAGGCAAAAACTCACGCTCTCGTCATCTTCCAGGGCCTCTCCAGTGAAATACAGCACTGCTCTGGGAACTATTCTTTCACGGAAGAAATGACCAATCTCAAAGTCTGTGGCTAGGGTGAACTCAGAGTCTTCATCCTATAAAACAAGAATAGAACAGAGCGTTATCACGCAAATCTGACAGATTGAACAGAATGTAATACCTAAGAAATGGTGCAATAATGCCTTTATGAAGAACATTTCAGCAACATTATACTCACCATTTCTCCATCTGGTGGAGCTGCAAAGAAAAAAAAATATATTAACACACTGAATCAAAGCGATGACAGAAAGGATTTAAACGGGACGAGGTAAAAATAAGATTCATTAAAACAAAGGCCAATATCAATGGAAAGATTTATGGGATTAGCTGAATTTCACATAAGGTATGAAGACCCAGTAGGTTATCAATGACATCACAAAGCGAGGTTATCATACACAGGAAGTGACAGCCCATGAGCAAACACTTGTGCTCCACCACGCTGACTAAAAGCGACATCATCTGATCCTTCCTGTTCTTTGAACAATTCTGTATTAGAGGAAACTGAGACGTTACACTTAAGAGGCTGTGCTCACACTGGTCAGTGTTATGTACATCTGAGGGGTCAAGTTTTATGGTACATTATTATTTGCAAATTTTGTACCTGTCAGGTCAATATTATCATGTTTACATGACAGATGATTTTTTACAAGTTTAACAGCAGAACCCCAACAGTCTTACACTTTAAGATTTACAACTAGCAGTGCTAGTCTTGGAAGGAAAATAGAAATTTATCCAGAGATTTTTAGTGAAGCATGCGATTTAAGCGCAACAGTATTTTTGGTATATAAGACTATGCATGTAGGGCTGCAATGAATCATCAAGTAATTTAATTATCACAAATTTGACACAAATTCTTTCCTTCGATGTTTCGTTTAATGCACAGCTCTGTAGCGCGCCAATGTGTTAAACGTAAATGGGAGCTTTTTACCCATATGTACAACTAAAAACAAACCTGCAATACAAACTTATTAAGGAGCAGCATGTGAATAAAAAAAACTTTTACAACATTAGGTCAAACAACCTCCAGTTTTTAACAAAAATACCAATAACACAACATCAGCAGTGATGATGACATTGACCCAGTTTAACGGAATCTCTTTACACAATGCAAAGAGGAAAGAGGCAGAGCCGTTACAGAGACGGTGAGCTCAGGGTGAGCAAAAGAAAATGTGTTTCTAGCGTCCAAAACAGCAGCGGCGTTTCTGTGATCACCATTAAAAGCAATACTAGGAAAAAAAAAGCTAGCAGGAGTCCTTCATCAAAGCACCTGATCAACAAACTCTGATGTGAAGAAAGGCAAACTTTGTAGCTGTTCCATCCACCACCATCTGTTTAACACAGCGAGAAATCCACAGAAAATATTACATTTTTGTGATTTATATCGTTGTCAGGACGATAAATGTCTTATATCAGGATATGAGATTTTGGTCATATCGCACAGCCCTACTTGGACTGTTTGAGATTATTTATATATTTTTTGTATTTCTTTTTCTTTAAAAAAAAAATTATCTGTATAGCATGTATACAATCAAAGGGTTTAGTTGTTCTTATTGACCTGTGTTTTATCTCTTTATTATAATATTTATTATTGCTCATTAATGAGACAAAAGTACTTCTTATCCAATTACTCAATAAATTACTTGATTACTAAAATAATGAATAGCTGCAGCACTATATGCATGACACTTGGCATAGTTCAGGTCTGCTTATAAAGAAGTCCCACGCGCACACACGCATGCATGCACACACAAAAAAGACTGTAACTACTGAGAATAAGCTTCCTCCTAGGGCAGATGGAGATATCAAGCTTTATATTAAAAGTTGTATTCATTTCATGCTGAAAAACGACATGTATAGTCAAAAGCCAACGTTTTCTCTGGCAACTATTTACCAATAAAAATTTTCAAGAAATCAAAATCTTGATATGTCAATGGGGTGCACAGCAGGTAAGTCACATGCAGCATTTGTACATGTTCACATGAGCTTTGAATGATAGCCTATCTACTAATGGCCATTCTGGCCAAAGAGCTGCACACCCAAGCACACTTGACAAGGAGGTATTTATATCCACTAGTCATACACCAAGACTATGACCGAACTAGTAGGGCAAACATTGGTGCAGCCAATGAGTAATCAGGTCACCTCCTCAAAGTCAGAATAAGTCCAGGCATGTCAGAGAGGTAAGCTGTCTATACAGGAAAGACGACACAGTCATTGCAGGTGTATCCTGCCCTGACTTAATGATCTTTTGAATAAGAATATCAAGATTTTTTTCAAGATTTGACTAACTGACACTTTATTATTCACCTGATGTTTATTCAACTGAAACTGACCTGCCTTGTTTTTAAATGAGGCAACTGTTTCAATAAGGTTGCCTAATATTAGAATGGTTTGATTTGTTCATTTAAATTAAATTAACACCAAATTAATTTAAACTCAGCAAGCTAAATGCCTTAAAAAAAAGAACTTGGAATACAGTTAAGATTGTTTAAAGAACCCAGAGTGCCAGCTCTGTTAAAATTAGTTATAAATAATAACATCAATAAACTACATGATGTCATTAAAAGGTGGTGGTTACCTTAAACCTAAAATTTTTAATTATCTCTTTATCAGTCATTAAAGTCACTGTTTAGCATCACAGTAACAAGCCTTTCAAGCTGGAAAATAATGGTAAAACCAAAGTTTATAAAAGTCCCAAAGCTGACTAATGAACAAAGTTCAGCTTCAGCAGCAACAGCTACACTGACTGATACACCTACTCATGGCACTGTCTGAACAATTTAAAAAAGTGAGTCTGCTGCCACCTGCTGTTCACTTTAGTTGAATACATGATTAACAGCTCATATTATGTGCTTACATATTTTTAAACTACTTGCATGTAAACAGATGCTACCAGCCCATTAAGTGTACCCATTTCTTGCAACATAAGCAAATTTCTGAGTGGAGGTTTGGCAGATCTGTACACAGTTCTCAACTTGTGGGTTTTTTGTTTTGTTTTGTTTTGTTTTTTTAAGAGAGAAGTATCTTTGAGAGTTCCTGAGAAATCCCAAACATTATGCGTGTCTGTGTGCTCTCACCTTTAACAGGATTAAAGAAGTTGAAGAAGGAGTCATTGGGGACCTGTTTGGTAACAGTGCGGACAGTGCCACGGCCTTTATGCTTCTGCTTCTTCTTAATGGTTTTCACTGTCACGTCCTTCCCCTTGTGCCAATCTATCTGACAGCTAGAGAGAGGAAGTATAAAAAAGTGAGAGGCGGCAAAAAGCAAATATGCAAGAAAAAGGCAGAAGTTGGAAGGCCTGCTAAGAAGAGGTTGATATGTGGGATGCAGAATCAACAGATTTATATAGAAAATACAAAAAAAATAAATAAATAAATACATACTGCACAAACCACACATCTATTTCTGAGTTAAAACTTAACATCACATGTTTACCACAGTTTGACAAGCATATGTATTAAGCTCTGGTTCTCACCCCTCACAGTCAATGATCTCTGGTCCTTCAAATGAGAAAGGATCTGAGGGATCAGGCTCTGACTTCATCTTGTAGACCTTAGTGAGAACTGCATTGTTGAAGTAACCATTGGGCTCAAAGTGGAACCCTAATGTAAAACTCTAAGAAGGAACAAAAGGATAATTTAACACACCGACTTAAATCTTGCCCAAGTAACTAATGATAATCGACCATAATTACAGTCACTGGCAGACACTGACCATTGGCTCTCCTGGCTCAGAAAACTTGACTTGAATATCTTTCAGGTGTTTTAGGATGGGCTCATCATGCTCCTGCCACGAGATTAACAGACAAGTCAAGTACTATTGATAAAGTAAGTGAAAAGGGAGAAGAGGATCATCAGTCACTGAAATGTACCTGTAGCATGTCACTAAGCATGTCCACACTCTTGAATATAGTGAGCCAAAACTCAGGGATGCCTTTTGGGTCTTCTTCTGGTGTGGCTTCCTCTTTCTTTGCATCCTCAATAGCAGCTTTTTCCTTTACTTCCTCCTGTAAGGAGTGGACAGAGCGATAATCAACACTCACTGTTCACAAAAATCTATATTTAGTTGCACTAAGATCATGATTTATTACCAAATTATCAGACAGTTCACACTGCAGCAAGATTACATTAAAATGTGGTATCAGGTTCTAAAGGAAAATCAAATTTGTACTTACAGCTAGCTCCTCCTCTTCGTCTCTGTCACTCTGCCACTCACACTCCTCGTCTGTGGGTTCCACTGTTCCTGTGACGATATCTCGTCTCTGTGATAGACATTATGGTGAAGTTAAACATTTTTAACAGAATTTTCAATATATTGATGAAATATAACTATGCAGGCAAACGTTCATTTGGCAAGCGTGGATTATTTTCAGCTCGCAGACTGACACCAACACCATTTGAGAGAGAGACTGACACACACTCACACGACATGCACACAGGACAGGTGCAGCAGGATTACAGCTGCCAGTCTCCAGTGTGATTAAGAATGGCAGACTTCTTGTCCCTATCTCTGGAAATAGCCTTGACTGACAAAGGACAGTCGACTACTTGCTGCAGCAGTTTTCAATTTAGCACAATGGATGCAGCCTTGCTGACCTCTGATTAGGCCAGAAACACTTAAACACCCATTCGTATAGGAAACACCACAAGTGATCCTTACAGATTTGTTCAGTTTTATATTTAAAGCTAGCATTTACTCTGTTTGCATTAACACATAAAGAGTAAAGGAAAATATCTGCCTAGTGTTACGTAAAATAACTTTAAGGAAATGTGTTAATAAAAACAAAATCTGTTGTACCTTGTCAAACAGTGGCTGATAGAGAGCGGCATACTTCCTCTCAAGCTCATGAACCTCCTCATAGAATTTAGCCTCTATGTTAGCACATTGCACCTGTAGTCTTTTCAAGGCATGCACTCGCCTCTTCACTGCTTTGGGAAGCATGCTATAAGGGAAGAGAAACATAACAAAGGGTCATTAGAAAATGATGAAGGAAAATGTCTTACAAGAAAAAATGTAATCCTAAACATTTGTTGAGAGTCTACAACGAACTAAATCATGTTTTTGGTTTTTAGGAGATTAAACAGTGATTTTATTTATATGTACAGCATAAAAAAAATCCTATCAGCTGTAGGAAATTACTCAATAGTGTCAGTTATCAAATTCATCTGCTGACTGGAGCAAGCCAACAATCCAAAAACTGGTTTTGTTGTACATGTGAAAAGTTTTATTTTATGCCATGCATAACAGCAGACTAGTTCACTGTACTGAATAATTTTATATGATTTTACATTAGTGATTCTGCATTTTTGAGCATGCTGTCCAAATGGAAATTTAAGTAATTTGCAAACTTTTGGCTCCTTAGTGTCAAATGCCAAGAAAAATGTCAATGAGATATGTTCTGTGCCACACAAAGGTCAATGCAAGGGGGAAATAAATCTTCAAGAATTATTTAGTTACAATTAGCCTTAATATGTTTTAAAAGTTGCAATTCTCTTGAATTGACATCTACAACGCTCAATGATGTGAACAATAAATTGTAATCATGAGTGTTTTCATTTTTTAGCATATCTAAAAATGTAATCGAATCACAGTTCAGCTGCACTGACCTTTCCAAGAAGTGGAAGCTGACAGGTCTGTCCACCTGCCCACTTGGATTTTGCATCCCTTGATCCCCTTTACCTGCCAAACCAGCATACAACATTAGTAGAGATGTTCATCTCAAAACTGTGATAACAAAAATGTGTATTAAATGTAATTACATGTAATATTACTTTAATATTTAGCCAATTGCAACCTTGTTGTACACAATATAAGGTAAACCAATCAATAAAACAACAGCCAACAAATACTGTGAAATAATGGACTAGTTAACATCCCTAGCCCTTGTCTTGGAATAAAGCAGTTACTAGCAATATAAAACCATGTTTGATATGGTTTTATAGTAACAGCTTAAAAAAGTCCACAGACAGCCAGAGAGAGAGAGAGAGAGAGACAACCTCTCCACTCTCCTATTTTATTTATGTCTTATGCTTTTATGATTCTGCAAACTTCTTGCTTTTATTCTACTGTGTACAGCGACCTTGAGTGTTTTGAAAGGCGCTTTCAAATAAAATGTATTATTATTATTAGCCAAAACCTTAAGTCCGTTAAGAGAAATGTTATAGTCAATGGTAATAAAGGCAGTACAGAAGTCAAACAATGACAACAATGCCCTACATTAGATCCCATTAGAAGATCATTTTAGATCTTCAAAGGGGAAATCTCAGTGGAGTGCTGATTTGGAAAAAGCTCATGAAAAGGACATTTGTAATATGCATAATGAGGATCTGAATTCATTTTTCACAACTTTTTCTAACAATTTGCCAACAAATTGCATATTTGAAATAATAATTGCTGGAAGAACTGGCATTAAGACTTTTTTTTTTTCCATTGAGTAATGGAAAAACTTACTAAGCATACATACCTTTAACAACCAACAGGTACAGAGTCAAATCAAGTAAACAAATCTCATCAGATGCATTACTTTAACGTGGCCAGTGGGAAAAATATAAAAATTATTTTTACCTTTATTGGCTTCCATGACCAAGTGTCAGCTCCTCCCTCTGTTTAGAAGTATATGAGATTATATAAGCCATGTAATCATCATCAGCAATTAAAGTGAGTAAGTAACTTATGGAAGTAACACCAAAGTGAATGATGAATACTGTCAATTGTATCTCATCAGTGAGTCCTTGTAAATTAGAGAAGCTACTGAACTGCCAAAAATAACCTGCGCTGAAGGCTCATAATTAAAACCGATGCAGAAGAGTGACAGGCAGACCAGCTGAGCTAACTTTCACCGATCTACAGCAACAGCGGTGTTGAGCAAGCGCAGGCCGATGACGCATTGACATGCTAACAGCAGCTGGGCTAAGCTATGTCAACCAAAGTTAGCATCTCTCCATTTTCAACAAGTGTAAAATGACCAGCGCTGGTTATGGCCATCAGGGAACCTCTGGGCAACATCTAATGAAAGTGGACGCTAACATCACCTCACTTACAAACACATAGGTGTAATCACTTAGTATGGGCGTGCCAAAGATCTGACAGCAGCTAACCGGGTTAGCCAGCTAGGTAGCAAGAAACTACAAGCCAACGTGCTAAGAACAATGCTTGGGCGAGGACAAAGTGTAAGGGTTACTATTTTAGACTGTCGCCAGTTGGCTGAAGACAATCAGAATGGGGAGGCAGAGCAGCAGTGCTGTACAATTCCATTATGTATCTCGACGGATAACGGTACAACAGCTAGCCACTACCGACCGCATTGACAAGCTAATACCAGCTAGCTTCGGCTAGCTCGCGCGTGAATTAAAAACACCAGAGTCAGACAAAAGTACCGTGAAGACAGTTTACCGGCGGTCCGCCGGGCTCATTAGATAACTCCGGCTGCAAAAGTAATACTCCAACATGGAAACATATGCTAAAATTAATGACAAATCTTTGCTTACTGACTGTTTCAGCAGTCTTACCTCTATATGAGCGGAATCTCGCCAGGCGCGTCGCTCACGCGTATTCGCTTCAATCCGCACGCCCGAGCGACACACATGCTCCAGCTTCTTGGATTCTGATTGGACAGCCGGTGAGAGCGAGCTTGGTGCTACATTTAAGCACTGCGTTGCGAAAATGTCATTTTTGGTAACACCGATCACTTATCTACCTTCACTTGTGCTTCAGTCATCCAGGGTTTCTTAAACAAAGAAGTGTTTTCATGATTAATATGTAATCTAATTCTAGAAACCCCTGTCAGGGTTTGATAAAAACACAAACAAACAAACAAACAAGCATTTCTTGAGAGTACATCTTGTGTACGTGCAACACAAATGCACAGAAGATAATCATTTCATACCAAAAGACTTGTTTTCTTGTCAGAACAGTGTCATCATCTTCTGTGCACATTTGTATGTATGTATGGGGAAGTTAAGCATGCTCACAGGATCATTACTTTTAAAAATGCAAATGTTCTTGCATGCACAAGTTCTTATCTTGCACCCAGAAGATAACAGCTTGTGGAACAAGGAATATAAGATTTGCATGAAAACTCCTATACATAGTGTCCAGCCTGCAGATGTTTCATTAGACAAGATAAATACTCTCTTGATAAATGCTTTCTGATATGATCATAATGTCTCACAAGAGCCAATTAAAAATCCCACATTGGTGTCTGTCCTGGCCTGAGTTTTATTTGATGGATATTTGGAACCATTTCAGCCTTCATTTACACATCACATGGCATAATGCAACCACAGTTTTGAAAATTTAAGGTGGCTTGTAGTTTTAGAAATCTATGTTTTAAATAGTCCAGCATGTTTATGATTGTATATTTCAAAGCTGCATTTAAAAATCATGTGATTTCAGAGGACAGGTATAACTCAGGTTATCAGTTTTGGTGAGTACTTTCGGATGTAATTAATAATGACTACATTTTAGGGCACTTTAAGTCTTACAGAATTAAATGTAGGACTTTGCAATAGGAGAAATTCAAATGTTTTGGCACAAGAGACAAGCAAATTCAATTAAATTCTAGTGAGTGTTCTGAGTGATTGGCCAGATCACGTGTAGACCACAAGAGGGCTTCATATACTCATTTTGTCAGAGACAATGACTCTTTTGGTATTTACCCACAGAAAGAGACTCTAATGTTGTATAAATATATTAATAAGCCACTAAAAGATTATTAATGATAAGTGTTTTCCATTCCAAATAACATTCGTGAAACACTCATTGTTTTCATTATACTCAGGAAAACATCTGGAAGAATTAAAATGTTACATTTTGTAAAAACAAAAAAACAAAAAACAAAAACAAAAAAAAGAACAAATAAAACTAATAATAATGAAATAAACACATGTAATAGCTCTGAGTGGGGTTTTTTTTTGGGGGGGGGGGGGGGGTGTTATAGAGAGGTTGAAATGTGACAGCAACAAGCACATTTCAACTCCAATTACTAAAACGTAACATAAATTCTTCTCATGCAGAAGTAAAAGCCCATTGTCACCAAAGCATCTCTAGTATTTGGCTGTGGCTGATCTCCTTGCATCCTCACCATTGTTCACGTTGACCTGTGGGATAGCAGATAGCCGCTTGCCTTCTGGTAGTGTCATCCTTTTAATCTCGATCATCTTCCCCATCTTTGCTGCCATGTGGCCATGCTTATGCACCCTAAATGACATCCCTGTTTTTGCTGCAGATCTTACTGAGTTGGGTCAATAAGCTGATGCCATGCTTGCCCTTGGCATACAGTTTCATCTTATCCATTAGGACAAAGGGTAACATTTGCCTGTTTTGTCAGAGATCATCATTGTCTTTACTGGAACCAGGAAATGACATGAAAGGAAATTTTAAATATGTGTAGCTTGGATTGGCACACCTATCTCATCCTGATATCATCATTCTTAATAAATCACCTGTCTTAAAAATTTTAGAAATAACTAGATCAATTCAAGCTTTTCTTTTACAAGTTCACAGAACAGGTCATGAGACTAAACTGGTAGCGATCATAGAGACTATTTATATGCCACATCCCGCTGTTATAACATTAAGGGTTTTTTTTCCCCCTCTGTTTGAAATTTACGGAAATAGTGCAATAGACATAAAATCACTGAAATCTGGTCTTCTTTCTGTTCACTATCAACTGCAGTGTAGTCTACGCACTTGAGAGGAAGTGACAGCACTGGGGCCCCTAAGGGTAGGATTGTTGTGACCAGACTTTGTGCCTGTCACATTGTGACATTTACCAGCAGGGTCTGTACTTACAGAAGAAATCAAATGTGATTGTATAGCATTTGGGAAGAGCCAGGGGTCTAGAAACAACTGTATAATAACTGCCAATTTATACTATAAATGTATAGACAAACACATTGCGCACTACCAACCAATGTAATGTAGATATTTGAGTTAGCCATAAAAAGGGGGAAAATATATTTATCTGAAAGCTTGCAACATTATTGCAACCACTTTGAAATCTCAGACAAAGTCACATTTTTAGATAATAATAACACCTGCAGGGCAAGAAGTAGGGTGTCCTTCACAGCCATTTGTCAAGTAATAACTCACAGATTTCATCTTATCTCAGTTTTCTCTCTCCTGTCCTCCCACTTGGGAAGCAGAGGCACACATCAGGTGTTACATGCAGTGGTCCCTCTTCATTGTTCATGTGTTCACACGTTTCATTATGCGATACAAGATTTTACCATGTACGTGTGAAGAATGCAGGAAAAACTCTTGTAAGCAAGTCAGACCTGAAAGTATAGACAAAGAGTGTGTGGGCCACTTTGGCACATACATAGATACCTGGCAATACTTAGCGATAAGTAAAACTGGAAACATCCCTCATTTCTTTAGATTTTTGTTTCCCAGTGAATCAGACTTTCTAATTTTTTTTAAGTGGTCTTGAGGAATAGGTTTTCTTTCCTTTGGACAATGGCTGCTTTTCCACTTTTTTAGTCAAGGCCTTATACCTGAACATTTAAATTGCTTGATAGATTCTTAATCATCCAGATAAGGAATTCCCAAAAAGCTGATTCTGTTCATCTTAATGTACCAGAAAACGCCTGTTAGATTAGCAAATAAGACATTTGAAATTTCCCTGTTACAGAAACACACAATTTATACATACAAATAGTATAGACTGCCTTCGCCCATTCTTCTTGCAGTGTTTCTTTTTGTCAGAAGAACCTCCTTAAGGAGTGACCAGTGAAGCCTGTCTTATTTAAGCCTCTGGCTTACATAGTCAAATGTTTTTGTTGATATTAAGGTGTGTTATGGGTGCTTTTAAGTCTGTTAAGTGATTATGAAAGCAAATAACGCACATAAAGCACATATGCTGAGCACAGTATAAGGCAGATTGTGTGCAATATGTAGTGTGTGCTTGGTTTGAGTGTATTTAGTTGTTTCCAGTCTCTGTACAGTCATAATTAGAGCTTGGTTTACATTAATAGCCATGAATCAGATTCATTCCTGATGGGTGGTGTCCTCCAAGGCTGTCCTTTGTCACCTATTTACCGCCAGAACAGGAGCACAGAGGATGCAGTCTCCATCGCACTGCACTCTGTCCTCTCACACCTGGACAACAACAACACCTACGCCAGAATGCTGTTTATAGACTTCAGTTCAGCGTTCAATACAATCCACCCCTCACAACTCATCAGGAAACTGACAGACCTGGGCATCAGTTCCCTCATCTGCAAATGGTTACTGGACTTCCTGACCAACCGCCCCCAACATGTCCGGCTGGATAACCGCTGCTCATCTACCATCACAATGAACACCGGTGTACCACAAGGCTGTGTGATGAGCCCCTTCCTCTACTCCCTCTTCACCCATGACTGCAGACCTGCTGATGGTTCCAACACCATCATTAAGTTTGCAGATGACACCACGGTGATTGGCCTCATCAGTGACAACGATGAGGCCGCCTACAGGGAGGAGGTGGATCGTCTGGCTGAGTGGTGCGACACAAACAACCTGCTGCTTAACACCGAGAAGACCAAGGAGCTCATCGTGGACTACAGGAGGAATGCTGACCCACATCCACCCATCCACATTAAGGGGACGGCTGTGGAGCGTGTGAGCAGCT
Source organism: Perissodus microlepis (assembly GCF_051167445.1). Taxonomy (NCBI): domain Eukaryota; kingdom Metazoa; phylum Chordata; class Actinopteri; order Cichliformes; family Cichlidae; genus Perissodus; species Perissodus microlepis. The sequence continues at coordinate 4,898,360 of NC_140467.1, forward strand.
TCAAGTTCCTGGGAGTCCACATCTCCGAGGATCTCACCTGGACGACCAACTGCTCCAAGCTGGTCAAGAAGGCTCACCAGCGCCTCTTCTTCTTGAGGACTCTGAGGAAGAACCACCTGTCCTCAGACATCCTGGTGAACTTCTATCGTTGCACCATCGAGAGCATCCTGACCAACTGTATAACAGTCTGGCACGGGAACTGCTCTGCCTCGGACCGGAAGGCGTTGCAGAGGGTCGTGAAAACTGCCCAGCGCATCGCCGGAGCACCACTTCCTGCCATAAAAGACATCTACAGGAAGCGGTGTCTGAAAAGGGCTGGGAAAATCATCAGAGACCCCAGTCACCCATCACATGGACTCTTCACCCTCCTGCCCTCTGGGAGGCGCTACAGGAGCCTCCGGACTAAGACCACCAGGTACCGGAACAGCTTCTTCCCCACAGCTGTCAGACTCCTGAACTCTGCCTCCTGACATCTGACCCACGTTAACACATGGACTGAACATACACACACACCCACAATGGACAACTGTACCCTCAAACACACAATAATAACATGGACTGAACCACCACTCACAACCACTAGCACTTTATATAGCCTCTGTAGAAATTATCCACATATCTAATTTATCTTAACTGCACTACTGTATAGCTCTGTAAATAATCATTCTGTACATACGATAATTTTTAACCCTACAACTGTTTACAACTTGCATAGTTCCCATTTCTGTATAACTGTATATCTCAGATTTCTGTAAAGTTATTTATTTCATATTCTGTATAGTTTTTCATATTTATATCCTGTTCATAGCTTGTACTCACTACAGCCTGTACATACCTATAGTTATAGAATATTCACAACATACTTCATACCGTGTACATTATAACATACCATAATAGACCCATTTCTGTAATATACTTACATATCTATATTATTGCTAATATATATTGTAATATATCTATATCACTAAAGCACTTCTGGATGGATGCAAACTGCATTTCGTTGCCCTGTACCTGTGCATGTGCAATGACAATAAAGTTGAATTCTATTCTATTCTATTCTATTCTATTTTATTCATAGTATTTATGGACAAGATTTCTAGGTGCAGCCAGTGGGTGGATTGTGAAGGGTTAGTTGATCCTTGTTCCTCTTGAGTCTGCTTTTCACAGATGTGGTTCTGTTGACTTACCATCAATCTACATTCCTACCTATGTCACAAGCTGTGGGTAGTGACTGAAAGAATAAATTAATGGATATAAGAGATGCACCTGAGCTTCCGGTGAAGGGTGTCTTGGCTCAGGCTCTAAGATAGGTTGAGGAGCTCGATCATTAAGGAGTGGATCAGAGTAGAATCGCTACTCCTCCGCATCAAAAGGAGCCAGCTGAGGTAGTATGTGCATCTGACTATAATGCCTCCTGGGTACCTCCTAAGTTATGTGTTTTGGGCTTGTACTACTGGAAGGAGGCATTGAGGCATACTGGAGAGATTCCATATCTGGGCTGGTTGTGTGTTTATTGTAATTTCTTTATATTGCGGTCAAAGTGACCCTGATATATTTTAATTATATGATTTAAAAACAGGTAAATAATGGTCATTTAGAATTACTGAAAACTAAGTGATCAAAGGACAGTAAATAAGCATTGAAGCAATACAAAATTGTACTCGGGATGAGAGCTGCATGTTTCATTAAAGTATAGAAATATCAGCAAAATAATAATATAATCACTTTTCTTTAGTTAATATTCATTAGTTAATCAATATTAGCTTGTGGCTCCATTATATAATAGTGAATGCATTTCCTTTGCAAGCAAAAGTCACAGGTGAGGTGTCACAGGCACCTGGCATAAACCTCTGACAAATTAATTCACATCAATTCAATTATTCACATATCACAACAACAGTCGCCTCAAGGTGCTGTATATTGTAGGGTAGACCCTACAATAATACATACAGAGAAAACCCCAATAATCATATGACCCCCCTATGAGCAAGCACTTTGGCGACAGTGGGAAGGAAAAACTCCCCTTTAACAGGACGAAACCTCCGGCAGAACCAGGCTCAGGGAGGGGTGGCCATCTGCTGCGACCGGTTGGAGTATGAGAGGGAAGACAGGATAAAAGACATGCCGTGGAAGACAGCCAGAGATTAATAACAAGTATGATTCAATGCAGAGAGGTCTATTAACACATAGTGAGTGAAAAAGGTGACTGAAGAAGAAATACTCTCCATCATGGGAAGGATTCAGGTCCCCTGGTCCAGCCCTAACTATATGCTTTGGCAAAAAGGAAAGTTTTAAGCCTAATCTTGAAAGTAGAGATAATGTCTGTCTCCTGAATCCAAACTGGAAGCTGGTTCCACAGAAGAGGGGCCTGAAAAATGAAGGCTCTGCCTCCCATTCTACTTTTAAATACTCTAGGAACAACAAGTAGGCCTGCAGAGTGAGAGCAAAGTGCTCTAATAGGGTGATATGGTACTATAAGGTCATTAAGATAAGATGGGGCCTGATTATTCAAGACTTTGTATGTGAGGAGCAGGATTTTGAATTCAATTCTGGATTTAACAGGGAGCCAATGAAGGGAAGCCAATACAGGAGAAATATGCTCTCTCTTTCTAGTCCCTGTCAGTAGTCTTGCAAAAATGCTGAACTACTCACTGTGACCCCTCATGCCATCGGAGCAGCTGAAAGTAAGTTTTAGGCAATTAAAATCCTAAGACCAGTGGAGTAATTGTTTTTTGTTTTGTTTTTTTTCCACAGAAGTAATCTTATTTATTAAATGTTTGAAAAAGCTCTGATTTTGTTCAAGAATACCAAATTACATGTAGGCATTAAATGCAAATAGTTTCCACCATGTGTAATTTTGTCATTTTCGATGACTTGACTCACCTTTGCTGGTGTCAGATTTTTTTAATCCAGTCATGATTTACTGATTTCTGTTTTTCTCAGTGACTGTAATATGCTGCATTTTCCTAAAAACAAAAATAGAAATCTTGCAGTCTGTAAACATTTCTAATCCATTCTGTCTTTGTAGCTCAATTTCTCTACTGTATATATTCACTTTTCTTGGCAGTTAAACATGTGCTGATAATCTTTGACAGATATGATTGTGAAGGTGGCGTTTGGCGTTAAACGGTGACATGATGGCAAAGTTGTCTTGTTACCCTCTACTAGATTACATACTTAGAGAACCTCAATACTCTGTGACCTTGAATGAAATGAATCATTGAACCTTACATTTTCACAGATTAGCTTGTCAATTTCTCTGCCCTTATTGGTTAAATTTGAAAATTTATGCTACACATAGATTTGCAATAATATCTTTGCATTATTTAAAAGCTCCATAATGAACATTGTGTTGCTTCTATTGATCTCAGTTTGCAATAAGATTGGTTTGGACCCAGCAAAGCTGATCAAAGCCTCTGTTGTTCACGTTGCACTTAAACACACAAACCTATCCACATCCACACAAGAGAAGAAAAGAATCATCGGTGAAAGTGGATGCCATGATTGACTTTGTCTTTTTCTCTTGATTGAACACTGCATTCACTGGGCCACCTCATCCCAATGGGGTATTGGTTTTGTGAATGAAGTGGCCCAACTCCCAGATGACAGTATTGATATGGCCTGGAAGACAGGACAATATTTACGAGCTAGCCTGCCCTTGCATCCTGTGTTGTCCATTAAGCCCCTCTACTCGTAACGCGTGGGTAATGGCCTATCTGTACACCATAATCAGACAGACACACACATCCCCACTGACTGTAAAAAAGCCATCAATATAAGACACACAAACAAGCGCACACATGGCTAGCTGCTGCATTGACACAGCTGCAGTCATTATTCACAGGAGGGGGTCTTGAGTGAATGTGTGTGTGTTTGTGAGGATGGTAGGGAGGATGAAAAAAATGGCAAGCAGAACTACTATATCTCCTGTGAGTCAGCTGCATCAGAAGGATGTGCATGTAAAACAAATTCAGCAGAGCCGTCAATCCAACTTAGGGCAGCTCACGCTTTCCACACTTTGAGTGCAATTTACTTTAATCTGCACCAATAAGCAATTTCAATCATGACATCTTGTTTGTTTGTTTTGTTGTGCCCGTTGTCCTCCATCAGTCTAATTCTGCAGCGACAGCTAAACCTTTTAGTTAGCAGGAAAAAATGTCCATAACACCTGCTATCACATGAGCAGACACCCACAATGGCAGTTTTAGTGCTTTTGTTATACTTCGCTATAATTTTAACATCAAAACATTGACGACAAAACTGCCTTCATTCAAATTTGGACAGCCAAGGATATTCTGTCAAGGGCACACTTACTTTAATGTTTGATCATTTTCATTTTTATTAACAGTATTAGTGTGCCGATATAGCAATATCTTTAAAAAATAAAGCTAATTATTAGGTTTTATGTCCTTAAGTACAGGTAACTCTTTCCTGTGAATGTCAGTAGGCCGATCTTTTATATAACCCCCGAAACCTTGAATGTTTTTTCTCTTTTGCCAACCAGATCTGTGTTGGCACACTGTTATTTTAGAGTAATTTTTTTCCTGTAACTTACCCAGATGTACACATTTTTATTGTTTTCAACAAGTTTCTGTTTTTACCTCTGAATGCCATGCTGTTACATTCTTGCTTCTCTTAAACAGAAAGTTATATTCACTCTCAATACAATAGGATACTTTAAACAAAAGAGGATGAATAGAAGGACATCAATATTTATAAAGTACCTAGAAATTCTCAACATGCTGTGAGCCTGGTTCTGCCATAGTGCTCTTCCCACTCAGAAGAAGACTGAAACTGAGATTCTTTTCCTTATATTTTAGGGTGAGATGACTGCAAATATAACTGAACTGAATTTAATTTTAAAAATGCCTGTTTTATCAGGTCAAGATGAAGAAATACAAGTGATCCCTGGAAAACACAATGTGTTCTTTGCAACTTATACATTTGATATCTGATACAAATGTGAAAAATAATGAGCACAGTACTTCAAATTGTTGGAAAAATGGTGCTTGTGTTTTCAATTCAAGTCTAATGTCAGGATCCATATGTACACTGTTAAAAAAAATATCTTAAAAAAACAGTAATATTCCAGCAGCTGGGGCGCCAAAATACTACTGTAAAATAACAGAAAATAACTTCCTCATAAAAATACGGTTATTTCCAGTAATGACAATACAGTTTGTTGCGCTAATTTCACATGGGATTCTGCCTTTTCCAAGTGCTTTTAGACATCAAATTAGGAACATTTTAACGTGATCAAACAATGAAATTACCTATAAACAAGGTCAATGAATGTGGCAATATGAATCATAATACGTAAATGTACAGAAATATACAGTTAACAGTTGGTTTAAATAATAATTGATTGCATGCCCTGGGACAGACTGACAGAGGCGAGGCTGCCATATCGCACCATCGGCCCCTCTGGCCATCACCAGTAGGCGAAGAGTCTTCACCACGGACACAATACCGAGAGTGTCCAAGCCGGGGCTCAAACCGGCAATCTTCTGATCACAAGGCGAACTGCCAACTCTTGAGCCACGGTCGCCCTAAATAGCAATGATAATAATACTTGTGTGATGTAACACAAGCTTATAGGAATCATGTTATATACTTTTCCATAGCATTACATTTGAATTCAACAGTTCGATCTTTCAAATAACGGACAGATATTTGTGAAATCATGATACATTTGTGAATGTATTTTAACAATCTAAATATGCATATGTACAGACAGATACATTTAATAACCATGAAAATTATGTTTTATTACATTACAGTGATTTAACGTTAATTTACATTTGAAATGTGAAATCACAGTCTATTTACGTAACTTTAATGATATTCTAGAAGAACAGAACAAAACTGTAAAATGCAGTAAAATACTTTTATATTAGGATTCTTTCCTACAGTGCAGCCATACCCGCGACCTTGTGGTTGTTAGTTCACATTCATTGGCCGATGCTTAGCGTCATGTTATTATGTGTCCCAACATCCAATGGCATGTCATATTGTTTTCATGGCCACACCCTCACCCCAGGTGCAGAGGCCTATTTCTGTTCAGGAATGTTGTGAATACTTTGAGATTTATATTAATTGCAATTCCTACCTCTACATTTATTTTTTAAAATATATAATTAGCACAGCGTGGCCGTGCAATGTTTTATAGGGTTTTTTTGGGAAATTATGATACATTTCTGAATGTATTTTTACAATCTAAATATGCATATGTACAAAAAAATATATTTAAAAAACAAGTAAATTGTGTTTTACTATATTTACAGTGATGTTATGTTATTTTACCTTTGACATGTAAAATCACAGTCTACTTATGTAAATTTAATGATATTCTAGAAAGACAGTACAAAACTGTAAAATATACAGTAAGATACTTTGACATTACTATTTTTTGGAACAGTGTATTTAAATCTGTGCAGTTACAGTTTGCTGTCAATAGTAAAGCTCAGTGAAGGATTACACAATCCATGTTCTCATATTATATAAAATATCTACTGATGCTTTTAACATATCAGGATAATTAATATGGTGAACTAAATCGTACCTTAGGTCCCCAACATCCTAAAGATAACAATGCAGATATTCTGTTTACTCCCGTTTCCTCATCATCTAGAAATAACTATGGTAATTGTTGTGTGACAACCAGGAATCATGACTGCAAAATGTTGTGAACTGTATGCAAAAACGTGTGAATTAGCACACTGATTAAGATAGGCCTGAAAGCTGAATCTGATTATTAATTTAAATGCTAATTCATTTTCATCATTTTATTAGTAAGAGGAAACTAAGCTAAACTGGCCAAAAGGCCAAGAGGTTAAAATATGATGATGTTTTGTTTTTGTTTTTCCTTTCATAGGTCTTAAAGTGTGATAGGAGTATGCTTATGGGGCCAGAGTACTGTATATTCTGTGTTTTTATTCATCGATTTACATTTCTGAACTGTAATTTAAAGAGCTATACCATTATTTTTTCCTGTATCACTATATATAAACAGTTTATTTGACAGTGGCGTAATATAAAATAGCCGTAACACCCATGTTTGATTCAGACATGTTTTTTTCTGTCTGGTTTTCAGATGAAGGAAGGAAAGAAATATTATTATGAAATTTAGTAGAAATGTGTAGTTTTACATTTTTCAGCCCTGATTCATGGTCATTATACTAAAAACTAAGTTTCCAGGTAATCATCAGATTTTTTGAAGTTTGCTTCATTTGCTAATATTAAATAGAAACTACCACAAGTGTTTCCAGGAAATAGGCCACAGCATTAAACATGTTGCCTTCAAACAAAGAATAATGCAGTGGTATAAGTTATAACTTATGCTCCCTGCATTATTCTATTCTGAGAACTACTGTATCTCAGAGGAGATATAGTACTCCTGCTTGCCTTTATTATATGGTAAAGGTCTCCTAATATATTAAAATATCAACCCATATTACCTTTTCATGAGATTACTGCCACTTTAAAATCAGTGTATAAAAACTACCCCACTATTATCACATTAATATCTATATCTTAAGCATCCATTTTCATGCATGTACATAAATGGCTTAAACAACAAATGGCTGTATGGCAGAAAAGGCAAATGTAGCACTAGGTTTAGCTGAGGCTCCAGCTTGCTGATTTTCATCATGGGCTGCAGAAGCTCGGCCCCTCCAGGCTACTAGAGGACTCGGGCCCATTTAGGAAAGGTAAATCTAATTAGGAGTCTCTCCAGCTACAAAGCTCTGTGTCACTGCTGGAGGGGAAATGGGTAAAGCTACAGCATCACCGAATTGCTTCTTTGTCACTGGCGCTGGCTAGTGAAAACGTACTTACAGACAGCGTCGTATTTGTATACATTAGTCTGGGATTTAAAAAAAAAAAAGCAGAGTCATTAGTGAGTTTCTCCCTAACTTTAAATCAGATGCTTGAAATGCAATTCAGGTCAGTAGATTTAACAAATCAACATGTATTATGTATATCTAAGGAGAAAAAAAGGAAACTACAAATTATTTTATAGTGCTATAAATCCTGGAATCAAAATATTCATTTTTCCTTTATTCCAAGTGGCCAGTAAACAAAACAATAAACATATTTGTGCTATCTGTGACCAGTTCTCCGACCACTTATAGTGATTGATGAAAATCAATCACCACAAGTGGTCTCAGAACTCTTTGTGAAAATTTATCCTGCTGAGCATATCTAATATGACAAACACAATAGATATTTGAATGCATCCGGACCACAGTCAGACTTATCAGATATGACATTTAGAAAAGCACAGGATGCTTTCAAAAAAAAAAGAAAGACCAATAAAGATGTAAAACACGTGTACCCTTGAGCACTGATATGTATGGCAGAGAATAATCAACAAACACTTTAAAAGGTTAAAGCCCCTGTTTGCTTTGAAATAAGCTATTGAGAGTTTGAGTTTCTCTCAACATCTTTCCTTACCATCATAATCTGCTGTTCCTCTTCTAAATGGCCATTGAGATTCATTTGACACGTGTAATGTGTCTTTTTCCAATGAAAACTATGATTAGTTTAGTCTTTGCGCCTGATTTAGAAACCTTCAATCACCTTGCTGTACTCAGTCATAAACATGAAATTACATTTGCACATTGTGTGAATGTTTGTGCCTCTGCAAGAACAAACTACGATTGAGGCCAACAGCCTAGATGACTTAAAAACTAGAATGAACTAAAGTGTGATTGGAAAGACTCCAATAATCATGATGGGGTTACAGCAGCCTGCTGGTAGTGTGGGTAATGCGTACGGTTATGTCGCTGCCACAGTTGTAATTATCGCCCACCATGGCACCAACGTGATGACGTCAGTCATGAACCATTGAGCTCCGCTTTTTCAACCTCACCCCCACCCCAAGAACATTCTGTGTCACTGCTGTCATTACACATGCAGAAAGAGGTAATAGAGAAGCACTCTGGGTGATTACTCATTCCACTTGGCAGCTGTATTTTAATACATGGAAGGACAATAACAGTCATCACTAGTCATACATTCTCTTTAAAAAAACAAGGGGTAAAACGTGTGTTTGAGTCATTAAATATAAACTATAAATTAGTTAGATCATGCTTCCTTTGCAAAATATTAACTTCTTAGAGTTTTAAGTTAATGTCATTGCTATAAATATCAAAGTTTGTCTCCTTATCCATCCGTCCATCCATCCATCGTCTAATTCGTCAAAATCTCTCATAAGAATTGATTTAGTTCTACCTGACTCTGAAGGCCACAATACAATAACATAATAATAATACTATATAGGTATTTACATAGGTTTGTGGGTGAGATTGGGAATGGTGAGATGAGGTGGTGGGATACTGGCTTGGACTCACAGCAAGAATGTCCTGTGTTCAGATCCACTTGTTGGCATGTTCTCCCCAGGGCTGCGCAGTTCTCCTCCCACAGTCCAAAGACATGCAGGTTAGCTTAAGTAGCGATTTTTAAATTGGGTGTGAGTGTAACCTTGAGTGGATGTTTCTATATGTGTTAGCCCTGTGACAGACTGGTGACCTTGCTCAAGGTGTATCCTGCCATTTGCCCTGTGACTTCTGGTATCAGATAAGCAAAATGCACTTTGAAAAATGCAGCAGTGTCAGCAAAGCAGGTAAAAAAGGGCCTATATTATGAAATGATGATTGTCAACAGTATGGGTTCAAAATGGTTTATATATGTTTTATAAAAGCAGTCTAGCACATTGGTAGGCTTTAAATTTAGCAGCATTCAAGTGCTTTGGTAAGTAACAGTGAGTGAAACTTTGTGTCCACAAGAACTTCACAGGACAACTTCCTTATAAACAACTTTTTGAGGAACTGCAAGTCACAAAATGTATTTGTGATTTATTAATTTTTCATTATTTTAAGTTTCAGTTCCGTCACACTACTTTCAAACTGCAAAGACCACCTGCGATATTTGAAAGCAAGGAGGGCAAGAGGTTCTTTTTTTGAAGAAATGTGATTTTAGTGAAATATTGTATAAAACATGATAGACTTAGTGTTTCACTGCTATTGATTTATCTAATAAGTGAAAGATCTCTAGTTCTTGCCTGTGAGGAGATACAGATCCCTTTGAGGCAGCATAAGGAAGGGCATCATGTTTAAAAAATCTTCCAAATCAAATATGCAGAGCTACCTGCTGTGGTTACCCCTTGGGCACAACTGAAAGCAGCTTTTCTTAATACTAATTCTCAAACTGTGGGGCAGGCGCTACTGATGGTATCAGTCTTACTCTAATGCATACCGTACACGTAGAAGAGGAGAAACAAATTTAAAAAGAAAAACAATGTAACCCTGAGAGGCACTTACTGTTGCTTCAGTCAGTTGCAAAGTTCTTGTTGCACTTTTGTAATTTTTAAGGTTTGGAAACATTAAAACACCCATTTGTGTTCTGGATGGACTCATATACCATATACCAGCCATATTGGATTTGAATACACATCATATAAATCAAATAAGTACACATTCTTAAATGCAAGTTCATAAGGGTCTTGCTGGCTACAAAGGAGGCACTACAAGCTTATGGCCTCATTTTGAGGTTGTTTACCCAACAATATTACAATTAATAGGGCATTTATTTTGTTTCTCTTCTTCATCAACTAGATGAGTCCATTGACCCCCACACAGGTGACCAGCATTGTTCAGCAGAGAGAGAGAAAAGAAATGTGGAGGATGATGAATAATAGCCCAGCTGGTCGTGTTAGCTGCAATTAGCCCGTCTGAAGTCCCACAATTATACAGCTGACACTCACAAAGCCACAATGCTGCAGCTGAATCAATACATAATTGTAATAATTATCATCCTGGTGTCATTTGTGGACACATCCAACACACATCCACAGAGGTAGTGGCTCTTCAAGTCCAGTGTTTCTAACAAAAGGTACCTCGATACCTGGTATTCAACTCAGCAGTGATAATGAGTCAGCCCAGCTAAATGCTGCCAAAAAGGACTTTCTTTGCTGTTGAGCTACTGTACACAGTGAACAGGTGTGAGCCAAAAAGAGGAAAGAATATCACAATCAACAAAACCTCAAAGTCAGATCATTTACAAAGTTTTTCCAAACAGTTTCCAAAACACTCTGATACCCTGATATTTACTCATTTGTGCCCTGCTTGATAAGTACATACTGCACATGGCCAATAGAAATTTCTAGAAACCCCTGTAATCATTTAATGAATTTAAATGTAGTATTTTGCAATTTAGAGTTCCCGTTTTCTTTGCTTTAGCGTTAAAATACCAAGACAATCAAACGTAATAATCAAGAGCCCATGTTTGATGACTGTGTCATATCAAACCTGAGGCTGCCCTTTAATTTTGGTATAGATGCAGATTTAATCAACTTTAATTAATTTGAATTGAAAATGGAAACAATGCCATAATTGTTTAAAAAAGGAGGAAATGTTTACATTTCAATAAATGTTACCTTCATACTGGAACAACCCTAACTTTTCATTTGACTCATGGTCCCTCCAGTCAGGAACCCATAGGCTACTGATGACAATAAGACCCTATCCTTGTGTTGGTCAGTGTCGAATCTATGTCTGAGACAACTGCAGTTCCTTTTGGCCTCCTTTTAATTCAGTTTTAAATTTGTGGTTGACCAGTGACTCTGCTGTTCCAGAATTGGTGTTTAACACTATTTGCATTGTTCCTGAGTTCAAACTGACAAAAGTGAAGACTATTCCTGAGTCAGGCATTGGGTGCCATCCATTGTACCCTCCTTTAGTATAGGATACACTGGACCACCCTTTAACAGAATAAGAGCTATGCCTGTTTCATAATTCCTGGCAACATATTATAAGACTGTCATAAAAAGCTGTTAACATACCATAACCAGACCCTGCAAACAAGACCCTTCTTGTCAGGAACTGCTTCAGTGATCTTTCCCATAATCCACGAGTTTCTTGGTGCACAGTTATTCACAAGAAGAATGACACCTCCTTCTGCAACGTTTCTTGATGCTGTGGCCCACCACTGATGTTCCTGGAGTTGCAGTAGGTACTTTAGTCCATGCCTTCCAGAATAAGTTGGACATATTGCACCTGTTTTAATCCACATCACGAGTAGAGGTTATCTTGGTCAAACAATCCTGGAGGCAATGATGGTTTTGTTTTCAACAGCAGGAGATGTTGAGGTATTAGAGCTTCTAAATCACTGGACCCCTCTCTGATTAGTCGGTTGTTGATGATCCACTCTGCCTTGTGTAAGACTGTATGAAGGCATTCTTCATCAACAATCTGCTCTCTTACAGTGGAGCTCCACTATGATGTGAAACAGTGGAAGGGTTCAATGTCCACTTTATCCCATGTTGGTGGAACAGATCTTGAAAGTCCAGTCAACAATGGCTGCCTTCATGTCACTGAGCCATTTCTGTACAGCTCAGCAGAATGTTAGGCCAAAATTCTACTGGACTGCAAAGAAAATCATGACCCAGGACATGTTTCTCATAAATTCACCTACTCTTTCACCTACAGTCAGCCTGATTCTTTTCTGTACTAATTTGTCTCTACACATGCATGCCAGAGCTTTTCAGGATAGTTGAAACTATGTTTGCCACAAATGTACGGAAATGCGTGGCCTCATTCTGGAGATACTTGAGTACCACCATACTGTCCGTCCAAAATATTGATTGTGCAAGGTTAACTTGTAGCTCTCTTCTCGGGACACCATCCATCTTAACGGTTACTGTAGCAGCAGTCAGTTCCTGACAGGGTATGGTAGGAGGTATCTTGTCAAATCTTGACAAATTGCTGCTTTTATCTAACTTTTGGACACATGATTTGATGAAAATCTGACCTGTTGTTTAGAATATGTTTAGACTGCATGAAAATAGTTTGAAAAGTTAGGCTTTTGTTGCTGACATGACCATAAATCACTAAAACGTGTTTGGGGACTAAAAAGCATGACAAAGTTTGTCTCTCTACTAGTTTTATTGTAACTCATGAAAAAGAGCAGAAGTAGGATTTGTGGGACCTTGTATGATGTAGATGTACAGACACTTGAAATAACAAGCTAACTCCTTAAAAGACAAAAAAAGACAGAGGCTACTCAGGTCAGAGCTATTCCCCTTAATGATCCCAAAGTATAATGAATTTTGTATTTGGCTTTGAAAAAATGTTAGAAGCCTCTGATTAAATGTCATCTTACACAGACGAAGAAATGCAAGAGACAAGAGACAAAATCCAGAGTGATAGGTTCAAGATCAGGAACAAACGATGGTCTGGCTGGAGAAATGGGTGGTGGAAGAGGAGAAGGTGCAAGGGGATGGCAAGATGGAGGAAGAGAAGCTTCATTAAAGTTGTGGCTGGGAGGAAGATGAGGGCAGGTTTAATGTGAGCTAAGCAGTGAACATGGCAGGTTAGCAAATAGCTACTAGTTAGTAAGAACTGGACAGCTGGCAGGTGGACACAGAGTAGTTATGAGCTCGGTGAGGCTCGCAATTAGTGGGCAAAGCATGAATTAGATCAGAGATGTAGTGAAACAAGGATTACTCAGCTGGCTGAGTCAGTTTGACCTGGTTAGATTCGCCCTTAGCATTAGTGTCACTTATGCTAACTGAAAGATCTGGTAAATAGTGGAGAGTGAAGTTAGTGCATATGTGCACAGGGACTTGATTAGTGGCTGTATGTAAGTTGACTGGATGAGCAGTAACAATTGCAATGTCCTGTTAGAAAGAGAGTCAAAAGAGGGGACTAAGAGTTATCGGGAAAGGGAAAACTGTAGAAAACAATAAGAACGAGGGGAAGCTACTGCCATCGGCACAGAAATGGCTAGACTACACCATATCACTTCAAAATTAATGGCTAGAAATAATGCATACTATATGTCAGAGCCAGGCTTTCTGTTACATAAATAGCAGGGGAAATCAAGAGTGCTTTCTCTCTATGTGATGTCCAGTGGGCTATGGTCTTGATAAATTGTGCTGACACAGGAAGCAGACATTTGGAGGGAGGAAAGGCATGGATATCAGTTTATCTTCATCCTGATTCAGCCTGTAGCTCTGCTGTCCTTCCCCAGACACACTGAATTTGGTTGTACTTAAATAAACTTGGGTTTTATCTCTAGTATTTTGGAATACAATTCTTCTCTGGAACACTCTTCTCTATTTCGAGCACCACGATACTTCATTCTCTGAGCTACCAAATTCCTTTTTTTTACACTGACATGTACTCCAAATGTTTTTTGTTTGCTTGCAATTTTAACACATTTCTTTCTTCACTTTTTTTTAATACAACTTTTAATCAATATCACATCAAGTAATCTTTTTTGCAGCTCTTATAATTTACAGTTACATCTGGAATTATGAAGACAGTGATGCTCTTAATGAGTTTGGCTTTGTATGTCACCAGAACAGATTTCAAATTAAACAACTGAGATGTAGATGAAATGCAGAATTTCTGCATTAATTAAACAGGCTGAACAAAAATATATTGAAGATTTAGGAATAACAATTCTTATACACATATGTCTGTTAGCACTTCAAATATAATTGAACAAACCATAATATATTAAAATAAATTGTGCTTTAAATACTTTGAATTTTTGCAGACAATGGATTTCTAAAGTCTGAATCCCACTCAGATAACCAAAGAAATGTGTTTCACGTCCTTTCTCTAAATTTGATCCTTCCTCTCATTCCAGTAAAGATTGAACTCAGTTTCTGCTATCCAATATATTCTCTTTCAGAGTTAGCCTGAGTTTTTATTTATTTATTTTTTATTATTGAAAACGCTTAATTGATTTCTGTTCTTGAGAGGGATCACTGATCAATTGTTTGCCTCTTCTGCTGAGGCCTCTGTATTTACTTTAGTGAAGTCAGTACTTGAACACACCATCCTCTTGAAAGTATTCTTTACTTGAATTAATGTAAGGTAGTTTTCACTACCATGGAAGTGATCATGTGACCATACACCGCTGCTTTTTTGTGCTAAATCCATATCATTTTGTGTAGCCTAGCTCACCAATGTTTTCTGCTTTTCACAGGATGTACCAGACTGTTAATTTCAACACTTCTAATGTCCCAGCTATCTCTCTGTTGGATTTTTTTTCACATACAGTATAAATATTGCCTATTTCACTTGCTTTGATGGGTCTTTTGAGGATTCAAGGCAAAGGTTTCAGAATACAATCCTTGCAATCATTTCCTGACCTTTTACCTGCTTAATTTTTAAATTACTAATGAATAAATAATTTATATGTGTACATGAAACAGCTTTACAGTCATCTGTTCAACTACTTTTGGCCCCTTGCAAGTGTAATTTGCCTGAAGAAAGAATTAAACCACATGAAAGACATGGATGGGAAAAATAGCATAAAATTATTCCTATCTCTGGATAAATGTCAACCTTATGTCTATTGCCAAGTCTTTTGTGTCATGCCACTTTCTAAAAAGGTCATGATACAGAGAAAAAAATACATAACTAGCTTCTTTAAAAAAAAAAAAAAAAGATACACCAATTTACTGTTTCCATGCAGAATTGTAGGCTCACAAAAAGGGAATGGTAGTATCTATCGTACTGTCTGTTTGTTTCAGGTTTCTTTACTTCTTTAGACTAGCTCTCCTTCAATTAAGGAAGCAACCTGCATTTTCTGCGCCCAGGGCAACATCAGTGCTCTTTAGCATTTTGAGCCTGTGTGTTCGGGTTTAAGTAAGAGTCACACTGGGGCCCCACCTGCCTCCTCTGCAGCCTTGTATGGTTGCTGCTGTGAGAGCAAGTGGCAAAAGGTCCACAAATAATCATTTTACCTCTTCTTGCCTCTGGGCACTGTACATCACTCACAATCATGTTAACCCCTAAAGTCGTCAGGCAAAAGCGGTACAAATTCACTTGATATGGCTTTTGCTGAGGTAAGAAACAGAGCAGGCAAAACAGGAAAACAATGCGTTGTTCTTTTTCTCTTCTGTCTGTGCATGTGTTTCTTTTTCCCTTTTTTCCAAATGAAATCTAATTTGTGAGGAGCTGTGGAGATTGGATTGAGCTGATAAAGTGACTTAATTTTCCACAGTTGACTTTTCTCTGGTCTAACCTTTACGTACAGCCCTGAGGTCAAAGCTTTAATTATGGTCTAAAAATGACTACAGTGTATCCAACTGCTGATTGAATACAAAACACAGCTTCGCCTTACTTATTTAAATTTTAATGACGCAAACAACTTAATTAAGAAAACGGTATATTAATTTATTCATACAATATACTAAAGCACATTATTACATTTTGCAGTTCTCTTACTTCTAATTTTACCCTAATAACTTGAAACGTGTTTGCCTTGTTTACCTGCCAAATTTCGAAAATATAAGTGCATTTATAAAGGCCAATGAGAATGTGCCAAACATCTGCAAAAAAGAGCTCTGTCTCAAACTATACAGCACGCTCCAAATTGGGATGAGACTGATAGATTCTGCGCATTGATTGATTAGATTGAGATTAGCGTGTTTGACGTCAGAAACGGCAAACAAATGATCCCATAAAAAGGGGAAACCTGCGTGGTGGGAAAAAAAAGAAAAGAAAAACTGTGGGCACACAGCACCGACTGAGAGGTTTAGAGAGCGCCAAAACCACACTACCACTTCTCCCACAGAAGCTAAGTCAATACAGACTTCCGAGCCTGAAGATGCCGCTTTCAACCAGCTCCACATCCTCCACAAAGAGCGTCCGCAGAGCAGCGTCCGAGCTGGAGAGATCTGATTCCATCACGGTAAGAAATATTTTAGAAAGCACAAGTTTGTTTTAAGTTACAAACAGAAATCTGTGATTGTCTGTGGAGTCATCTGTTAAGAAAAATACTTTCAATGAATCACGGAAACTGTTGTATGGCACAAAGAAAACTTGGCAAGATGTTCATTACGCAGCGTCGCTGTCTGGCGCACATCTCAAACGAACAGCTTCCCAGGAAGGAAAAACAAATCCTGCACGTTTCAATTTTACAGTTGAAATCTGCTAAAATGTGTGCTGTGGTCGCTATTTACTCTTAGATATGTCGTAAGGTTTACCTTGATTGCATTGCCGATCTAATGCGCATTTGGAGATGTAAAGCGCACCCATCAAATATCAAGGGAGACATCCAAAAAGTAAGCAAAGCCCATCAGTTACGTCCATGTGGTGTCGTGTCTGTCTTTTCTTACTGTCTTACAGTTAAATCGTAACAAGCAGAACTTTAATTTCTCTTTTTAAAACAGTCTCCAAGATTCGTCGGTAGACGGCAGAGCTTGATCGAGGACGCGCGCAAGGAGAGGGAAGCAGCCGCTGCAGCGGCAGAGGCTGCAGAGGCCAGTGAACAGATAGTGTTTGAGGAGGACGATGGAAAAGCACTCCTCAACATTTTCTTTACTTTAAGAAACTCCAAGACACCTGCGCTGTCGCGGACACTCAAGGTTTTCGAGGTAATCCATCACAATTTATTCTAATAGAGTTTTAAGGGGTAACTAAATATTTTAAAGATTTATTTTGATTTATATGTGACTATTTATTTTGTTTGTTAATAATTAATTTATGAATGCTTCATAAATTCACACTAAGCTACTGGATTTGCTGTTTTGCAAAGATTCCCATTGGTCGGTATTTGTGTCTAGTTGGTAATAATACAGTTATCAACATTTGCACTCTAATATTGTAGCTATGACCCATTTTCTGGTGAGACAACAGGGTTGCAATAAGTGTGGGAAAATTAAAACCGGTTTCATAGTAGGTAAGTAGTCAAGATTCACAACAAGGTAATTGTAAAATGTTTTTTATGTTAGTGGAATATAGTGGATATGTAAAGGTTGAATAATATTTTATTGGCTATTGTTAAAGTTGGTTACACATTTTAGTCACACAGAAGTACCGAAAAAGGTCATGGAAGAAAACCATTTGGAAAAAAAAAATCTATGTGTGGGTGGGGGGTTAGTCCATGTTTTGAACAGGAAAGTGTGCATCCAGAATCAGTTATTGTGCTTCACAAATACTTCTCACCTCTGGATCTCTGCTACCACATTCACATCTCAGCTTGCTGACTGTATTTCAGACATTTGAAGCTAAGATTCACCATCTGGAGACGCGACCATGTCGGAAGGTCAAAGACACCCTTGAGGGCCTGGAGTACTTTGTCCGCTGTGAGGTGCACCTCTCAGATGTCAGTACCCTGATCAGCTCCATAAAGAGGAACGCAGAGGATGTCAAAACCACCAAAGAAGTCAAATGTAACTGATGAAATAATTGTGAAACATTTTAAATAGTCTGTAGAAGTGAGCAAAAAACAGAACAGTTTATTTTTTTCTCCCTGTTTTCTCAACTAGTCCACTGGTTCCCAAAGAAAATTGCAGATTTGGATAGGTGTCATCATCTGGTCACCAAATTTGATCCAGACTTAGACCATGACCATCCAGTAAGTAATGACATTGCCAAGAAGAAGAAATAATTGAATAGAAATAGCTGTCATTACTGGGCTTGTTACAGAAAATGTGATCTGTGTTTGGTATATTTGATTTAAACAGGGCTACACAGATCCTGCCTACAGACAGAGGAGGAGAATGATTGGTGACATTGCCTTCAGATACAGATAGTGAGATGGGCTTTTTCCTAAATACTGCACACACAACCATAAAAAATAGACATAAAATTGAATTGTAATAATTGTGTGCATATGTTTGTCCTCAGTGGGCACTCGATCCCCAGAGTGGAATACACAGAGGAGGAGATTGGCACATGGTAAGGGGCTCTTTCACGCTAGTTTTTAATATTGATAATATAAGATATGAAAAGTTAAGTCTGAAGTAGCAGTGAGCATAAAATTATAATTTACAATGAACACAAAATGTTTTTATTTATTAAAATACGTTTCATTGTTATGTTGTTTTACTGTCAACACATTGTGGTCTACCCACCAACCAATGAGTCATTTGCATATGATTTGTCTTTTATGGATGCTTCGGTAAATTAACTTCAGATGGAGGGTGTCACAAGAATAAACTTGAGGTGACAGCTCGAGCTTGTCTGAATAAAAAACATATCCATAGCCTGAGAACAAAGTGTTGTTTGCAAGTTAATAGATGTTTATATTTTACTTGAACAGTTTAGGACAAAAAAAAGACACTAATGAAGGAATTTAGTCACCAGACCAAGTAGAAAAATTATAGCAACGTGCTTTTTCATAAGGTTTATACGATACAAGAAAAACACAGCATAATAAAAAAGAGCTCTATAAATATGATGTAAGAAATAAATTGCTTGAAATAGTTAAACATTGCAGGATAAATCCAATTTAAACACTGTTAATTAGCAGGCGGATAACACTAACCATAACTCTAAAACTACACTGCAGTTTTGCTTATTTCCAGTTTTTCCAAGATTTTGATTTTAATAAATGAAATCTCAATTTTTATGTAATTAAATCTTGATTTAGGCGAGAAGTATATTCAACCCTGAGGGACTTGTACACCACCCATGCCTGCAGTGAATACCTTGAGGCTTTTTGTCTCCTAGAAAGGCATTGTGGGTACAGCCCAGACAACATTCCCCAGCTGGAAGATGTGTCACGCTTCCTCAAAGGTAAAAATGGGATAAGACAAAATGAAAAGAAAAGATACGTAAATACAGACGCTTAGCGAATGTCGACTCCACCTATCAGGGTTTGATTCTTGCTCTCTCCCTCTCTCTTTCTTACTGTCCCTTCACCACCATCCCCCTAAACACACTTGCAGAGCGCACAGGATTTGCGCTGCGTCCAGTGGCGGGCCTGCTCTCAGCTAGAGATTTTCTGGCCAGTTTGGCATTCCGAGTGTTCCAGTGCACCCAGTACATCCGACATGCTTCCTCCCCCATGCATTCCCCAGAACCGTGAGTACTACTGTGACTCTTTTGGCTTTGTGCTTCAACTAATTATAAAGTATACGATCAGAAATAACTCCATAAAAACAAATGCAAGTGAAATTACACATAGCATCTGCTAATAGCAACAACAATTCATATTAAAAAGCTGCCATATGCAAAAGCTGTTGTGTTTATGTAATTATTTTAAGACTCAATATGTTTTTCTTTAGAGAACAGGCTTGCTTTCATTCTGTAACTGTTATGTAATCAGATTGAATTTCCAGTTTGTCTGCATCCAATCAAACTGAACTGTGTGGTGTTTTTCATTCAAGATCAAACATTGTGGTGAATTGAAATAACTTTTGCTTTCTCTTCAGTGACTGCATCCATGAATTACTGGGCCACGTACCCATGCTGGCTGATCGCACTTTTGCCCAGTTTTCACAGGTTAGTGCTGAAGCGATTAGCAACCTTACAGATCATTCAGTTCTTTTGTGCTATTTAGCAAGAACTGATCTATTATTTTCCACAGAACCTTGGTTTGGCTTCACTGGGGGCGTCGGATGAAGATATTGAGAAACTGTCCACAGTAAGACTTTTGTCTTCGAACACAAACAACACATACAAACTGTATCAATATTACTGCGGTGAAGTTTGGGGTTGAACCTCATGTTGCCAGCCCATCTCCCAACAGAGACACACACACACACACACACACACACACATGCTCCCACGCTTCTTAGCCTGGGCTTCGAGCACGAACTAAGATACATATCCCATATAGTAAACTATTGCTAAAATATCATTCAAAATGCATTACTTTGGACAGCCTCTTGTCTAAAATCTAACATGTAACTAATGCACTGATTGTCCATACTTCTTCTCAGTCACCTCCTTTCTGTTTTTCCATCAGCTGTACTGGTTCACGGTCGAGTATGGCTTATGTAAACAAAATGGTGAGGTGAGGGCTTATGGAGCTGGGCTGCTTTCCTCTTATGGTGAACTTGTGGTACGTTCAAACGTTTTGTTTTGTTTTTTTCCTTTAATGCAGCGCACACAGACAGCTGTGAGCTAATTCTCCATTTTTTTAAACTTCCAGCACTCTCTGTCTGATGAACCAGAGACAAGAGAGTTTGATCCAGAGGCTGCAGCAGTGCAGCCCTATCAAGACCAGACATACCAGCCTGTTTACTTTATTTCTGAGAGTTTTTCAGATGCCAAGGAGAAATTCAGGTACTGCTCTTTATCGTACCAGACATACACATACACAAGAACATACAGAACTGATAAAAAAAAGTAAAAAAAACAACAACAACGAAAAACAACAAAGAGAGGGGTTATGTGAGGACGAGGTCAGAGAACAGCCAGCCAACCCCCGAGGCCACAAACTATTGTAGGTCAGCCATAGCAGCCAGAAGACAGCTGTTCCTAATGTAGTCTTCCTTACCGAGGCAAAACTCTGGAGTTTTATTTGGCAAACAGATCAAATGCTGCCCTGCAAAACAAGTAGCTTAAGTGAGTGTTTTCACAATATTCAGCCTCTAGTAGAATGCAGCACATGACATCCCCGACACACTGGATGAGAAAATACCCGCACTGGAATGTTTGAAAGAGCACAGAGAACATTGTGAGCATCATTACATAGGAGTGTTTTCTTTATGTTGTGGAATCCACAGTCTCAATAATTTGCATGCATGTACAACATGGCAAATTATAACACAAGGACAATTTGCAGGCTTGGTTGCTTACTTTCAGTTGGAGCAAAAAGACAGCCCCATTTGAGATCTTTAAGTTTCTGACTTCTTTACATCTTTACAATTTTGACCAGGGCTTATGTAGCTGGCATCAAGCGTCCCTTCTCAGTCAGATTTGATCCATATACCAGCAGTGTTGAAGTACTGGACAACCCAGTGAAGATCCAAGGAGGCCTGGAAGGTGTGAAGGATGAGCTTAAAGTGCTGACAGACGCCCTAAGTGTGCTATCGTGATGATGCGCTGTCTTTCACCATCCGCCTGTTGTTTGCTTTTCTCTCAGCTGAGTCCACGCTGTTGAAGATTGCCAATGTGTTCATATTTCTGTGCCGTACCTGCTGTATGAATCTGAGTTTTGCTTGTTGTGGTTGGCTGGTTTTCCAGCAAAGTTGCAACCATTAAAACCTCAAAACTCAGCGCTGACAAAGTATCCAAAGATCTTAAATGCTTGCATTTGTGAAATGATGGGGTTTTACTGACTGGACCATTCATGCTTTTAAAGTTTGTTTTTTGAGAAATGTGTCAAATCTAGAGTCACATCAAGGGGAACTCTGATAATGAATGTATTAAAAGAAGACTATATAAGTATGGTATAGATATTTTGAAATTAAAGAATTATAATGGTGTATATTTGGATCGTTTATTTTATTTAGAAAAAAAAAATCTGTAACTGCTCTGTCAAAAGCTTTATTTTCCAAATATGTGAATTTAGCATTTGAGTAATTAAATCCATGGCTTTCATATGCTGTTCTTGTCTTGCATTGTGTATTTTATGCTGGTTTCGTCTTGCAGTGTAAATGCATAATAAAAAGGGGGAGTGGAGAAAAGAAAACATAGTTTCTATGTAATAAACTATTGATTACAAACTGTCAGATAATAAAGAACTGCAAATTAACATTCCACTATCGTTTCTGTGATTTATCAAGTTTTTATTCCTACAGTTAAACTAAAAATATAAATAATAGTATTATATTTGATAGGTTTTTGCTCTTATCGCTGATGGGAAAACCTAGAAATACTTTGGCATGAATTATTATTTAACGACACCTGGCTGCTTCTTGCTTTACATTTGTCTATCGCAAGAGGGAGCTGTCTAGCTGTTTTAGCCTGCCTCGTCATAAAATCACAGCATATTTATTGAATTTTTTTGAGAGAATAAATCTTCTTAAGGTTCTCTTCCTGTCACCAATCTCTGTTTTGAGACGTTATTCGGTCTTAAAAACAAGCTAAAGCTCACAAACAACCTCAAGACATTTTAATGACACTAAATGCACTATAGAAACTCTATTTAATGTGCTTTATTGAAAATAAATAAATAAATCAGAAATCAGCCATTTTTGAAACTGTTTGTCTGCATAATCATCGCTTAACTGAGTAGAAAAGATAATATATAAATTAAGTTTATATATTATCTACTTTTAAATGATCTACTTTTTACAGCGTGTGCTGTTTTGAAATAACCCCGAGAAAAGCTGTGCATAAGAGAGAAATGTTAAGCTGTGAAAGAGAACACGAGTTTGCTGGGACACGCTTCCTTCTGTTCAGGTAAGAAGATGCGATCAAATCCAGGATTCAACATTCCAGCACAAAAGCTGAAAAGCCAAAAGCTGGAGGACAAACAAACGGAGGTACCGTAACCAGACCAGCAGGTGTCAGTATGAGTCTGAAGACACGTCCAGATCTTTACCTTCACCAGAACACACACTGAAATAAGGGGGCCCTCGAAGAGTTTTATAAAGCATAACGTGAATGTGCGTGTTTATATGTTAAAATCAGATTTTCAAAGTATGGATCACTCTTTGTCTCCTCTACCTGTTCAATATCTGCATGAAGTAGTGCTGCTGAACTGTATGATGCATATTTGTCATAATGTGCATACTAATGCATTAGTAAAGCTTTTTAAAAAGTCTCCACATTTGTCTCAATGCTGACTCTCCATCATATGACCATCCATCATATGTGTGGCTTGAGACATGCCTGCATCTACTTTCCCACTTGGTGTCCCGCTGCATCCGCTTTTTACTGCATGATCCCCCAGTTTTATCTCCCCTTCACTGTCAGGCACCTTTGACCCCAGTGCCTGCATCTACGCAGTCTGAGGAAAGCCGCAAACCTTGGCCACAGTGATTCCACTGAATGTTAATCTTAATTACAGCAGGGCGGAGACATTGACATTTTTCTTGGAGTCGAAGGAATTACCCCTATTCTTGTTCAGTCTGCGTCCTGTGTGTAAACATTGTGATTGTAGGTTACAGTGCGTAAACGTGGAAAATGCCCATGGAAGTGTTCCATATTTTGTGACTCTCACCCTCTTATTCTCCCTTCAAGCACTTTCATAAAACGTCTCTGGGCCTTTTTTTTTTTCATGGGCGAAGAGGAGGAGCAAGGGGTGGGGTGGGTGTAAGGGGCGTGCTTTAGTATATAATACCTCTCCCTGAGAAGTTTTGCCTGTCGCCTAGTCTTTGGGACAGCTTCTCACTCACCATCTCTATAGTTTAACCAACTGGGAAACTAACTCACCTGCAATTTCTCCAACCAAATAACTCCCAACATTTTGACTACTGCCATCTGACATGGAAACCCAGCAAAGATACGGACATCACTCACTTTGCCACACCTGCCGGAGAACGCAGAACAGCCGAATGAAGGTAACCAAAGAACAAGCAAATTGTTTTATACTCTCCGGCTCTGCCGTGTGCGTAATGAAAGACGTCTGACAGGGTTATAGCGGTGCTGTCTTGGTTTTATAAGTAGGAAAACCAGTTCGGGTTCTGTAGATGCAGTGCTCGCATCAGTTTTGTGCAGTATGAGAACCGGGACATCTTTTGATTTGTATGCAGCAGAGAAAGTTCAAGATGCATAAACGGCGAGGAGAAGCTTTGAGGCATTTGGGATAGAAAAAGAACAAGTAATTTTAGTCTTCTCGCGCCTGGATGGTGTCGTGGACACGGAGTAAACAGCTGATTTTTTTACCGGCAGATAGGGGGCGGCAGGTTTGAGGGTCAGTGAGCTCATTCCGGGGTGAGCAAAGGGAAAATATATGCTGAGTTTGGTGTTTTCGGCTAGTTAACTATCGAGCAGCCGGCCTTGCAACTTCAGGAGGGTTGTGTAAGAGTGGAAAGCTGGTGATACTGGCGACTTGTTTTTTTCCTCCAGAATAAGCACTTCTTCAGGTGCGACAGACATGACAGCAGCTGCTAATAGCGGGCGGGGAAGGTGAAGAGCGGGTCCGCATATTGCGACATGATTTGAGATGATTTTCTTTTTCTGAATTTCTACTTTGTCGAACATTTGAGCACGTACACCGTACACACCGGAAGCCTGTGATGAAGACTGTACCCTCTTCGTCTGAAAAAAAAAAAAAAAACCAAAAAAAAAAAAAAACAGTGGCTGATTTTGATTTAAAAAATGGTATTTAAAAATGTCATTAACTGTTATTTTGTTAATGATTTCTGTATGCCACAACTTTCTGCATGTCATGGCTACATTTGGTGACCCCCATGCTTCATTCCGCAGGTCAAGAGGATGTCTTCGACGAGTCGCGCGCTGCTCTTTGCACTGGCCCTGACGCTCTACGTAGTGGAAATGGCCTCGGCGGAGACGCTGTGTGGGGGAGAACTGGTGGATGCGCTGCAGTTTGTCTGTGAAGACAGAGGCTTTTATTTCAGTAGGTTTCAAAGCATTACAAGTTTTCACGATGGGCTGCGTGAATGCTCATTTGCCTGTTGAATCTCTCTGTTGTTCGCTTGCACACATCTGTTTGGAGCAGAGGTGGGAAGTAACGAAGTACAAATACTTCGTTACTGTACTCGATTAGAGTTTTCAGGTAGAACTTTTGCTCCCTACATTTTTAAACAGATATCTGTACTTTCTACTCCTTACATTTTCAAAACAAGCTAGCGACTTTTGCTTTAATCCATTTGAGGGTGGTTATTATTTCACGTCATTGAGCCTTCAAACATCAAACCAATTTGAGCGTTAACAGGCAATCACATTTGCGTATTAATCACCAGTGGATGTCGCACAAAAAGAGATGAAAGAGCCAAAACCGAGTACCACAGTCAGTGGTTAAAGTTGGAAGGTTTTTTTTATTTGTTTCTTCTTTTTTTAAACTTGTTTAGGACAAACAGGTGAGTTTGCTGTACTGTGATGGATTTTAAGTAAAGAACAATGTGTGACTGGTACACAGTGGCTGTGTGCTCATGGTCAGAGGGAGGTTACATCAAGCGCAGCTGATGTTGGTGGGATTTATTCACTGAATTCTACCTTCATATCAACTGTATATTGTCTAATAATAAGGACAGCATAGACAGTGGATGGAAATCAGCGAGGACAATTTATGCAACATCTGCTGACATCTTGTTGAATTCAGCAAAGACCAGTAAACCTCAGAGCAGCAGCAGCAGTACAGATCAGCTAATCACAGCCTGTACACAAAGAAAATCTACTGGAGCTCTCAATAGAAATTCTCGTGAGTTGTGACTCTTTCCCCCACACTGAGCCATTACAGCTGATTTTAGGATCCCCCACCTGCTGAATCCCACTTTAACCTCTTCCCTACTCATTTTCCTGTTTAAAACCCTCTACAATGTAGGCAACAGAAAATAGAGAGACTTTTTATTTTCCTCCTTTTTCTCTAAAATTCAGACTGAAATTCTGCATTCCTATCTACCAATATTATTTAATTATTACATTAGTATCACACAAGGTTCAGTGAGCTTTGCACAAAATAACTGGTAGAAATATTCCTCAAAGAGCTACTTTTACTTTCTTACTTTGAGATAATTTCAGAGCCTGTACTTTTTCACTTTTACTTGAGTAAAGAAGTAGCTTCAGTACTTCAACTTTTACTGGAGTATTTTTTAACACTAGTGTCTGTACTTCTACTTAAGTACAGAATGTCTGTACTTTTGCCACCTCTGGTTTGGAGAGCTGAGACTGTGCTGCGGTTGTGTGGTATGCGTGTTTGCTATTTTTCTTTCTCACGCACTCACTCACACTAGCGCGTGCGCATACACACAGGGGGAGATTATAGCCAGCTGTGTGTCTCAAGACCTGGTCCAGGCTTCTCTCTCTGCTGAGTCTGCTTACAGCCCATACCTCTCATTGCATATGAAAGACTGGTGAACTGCAAAGGCACACACGACTGGCGACACAATAGGCTGCTTGTTTACCAGTAAAGTAATAGCACCCCATGAGGCATACCAGTCACCTCAGCAATAGTGTTCCCAGGCCAGGAGACCACACTGATGAGTTGGTTGAGGTGGGGGGTTGTTGATGTCAGGCTAAGAGAAGAGCTCATCAATTCTAATCATTGCTTCCATGAAGATGGAGTAATTGTAAAGCAGTGTGTGAGGAAGCATTGTGGTAGCTGTTAATCCTAAACTGCGAAAGCCTCTGTTCGCACAGTCTGCACTGTTTGTGACATACATAACTTCACCTTCCTCTCAATAATCTGATTTCAAACACTTCAGCTGAAAAAAAAACAATTTTAACTGTTGCTTTGAAAATCAAGGTGTTTTCTTTGTGTGCTGCTTGCCACAGCAGCTTCTTTACCAATCAGGAAGATCGTTATCCAATTTGGGCCAACATAGATGTGCTCCCTTCTCTTTGTCCCCCCACCCCCTGCAGCACATTTTCGTTTTCTTCTGCTATCAAATCTGGCCATCCCATGAGATTTCTCAAACATTGTGTGGGTCACAGGACAGCAAACAAGGCCTTTATTCATTGTGGATAATGTTCTCCTGTGCAACATGCTAACCATCCAACCCTTTTTTTCTATACCTTTCTCTCTCTTGCTTTAGCCCTCTTTTGTTATGCATTCTTTACCTCTGTTTTGACCCTCACATTCCCTGTCTGCACCCATCCCCTTTCTCCTGGTATCTCTACTTCCCTACTGTTCCTCTCTCCTCAGCGTCTTTATCTCTGCTGACTTGGCAGAGAACAAGGTCACAGAAGAGTTTTCCATTTTATATATTTTGCTATGCCTAATATACCTGAGAGCTTAGATGTCTTTGCTGCTCCCCTTTGGTCTCTACAGCACAGGGTGTTTACTTGTGTATTCACTCATTTAAGGACTTCCAGATAGCCCTAATCATATTATCCTCTACAAACAAAAAGATTTGTTGCAGTTGGCCATAGAGTTCCTTTTATCCTCTTTGCTCCAAGGGCTGCTATGACTGTCGAAGTAATCCTGCAAAAACAACCTTGATTCATTACTGATGTTGTGTTTGCAGTCCCTAACCTCTACGTCTTCATTCCTTTTTGTATTTTTCCTCAGGTAGGCCAACCAGCAGGGGTAACAACCGACGCCCCCAGACCCGTGGGATTGTAGAGGAGTGTTGTTTCCGTAGCTGTGACCTCAACCTACTGGAGCAGTACTGTGCCAAACCTGCCAAGTCCGAAAGGGACGTGTCAGCAACCTCTCTACAGGTCATACCGGTGATGCCCGCACTAAAACAGGTACGTCTAAGCAACAACAACAGGCCAGTATGGGAAATAGTGCTAATCCCAGCTCTATCTGTCCTCCCATCTCCTGTGCCCCCATTCACCTCTGAGCCTAGCCCCTATGTCACTGACTCTTGAGTACAGTGTACCCATGCTAACGCAGTTATATCTAGTTAATTGGCCAATGGAAAGCACTCAACTTACAAAGAAAGTGCTGACAGTCATGGAAAACATCACAAAAGGCACAACACGTTATATTCAGGAAAAGGGGGTGTGTTAAGTGCGTATATGTCCTGTAAGATGGTGGACAAAATGTATTTGTGCCTGTCCCGAACCACCACAGCTCTTCTGAAATATGTCACAGACATGCGGAAGAGTTTCAGATCTTTTTAATGGATTCACAAGAGCAGTTGCTTGCCAGACCTCTTAAATCCAGTTAAACTTTTAAACAAGCCTAAAAAAGATGTTTTTGTTTTGACTGCTCATAAAATCAGTACTGGTGGCATGACACTGCTAAAAATGTATAGATATAAATACCGTTACTGAGGAAAGTAATAGGCATTTGAAAGAAAGAAAGAACGAAAGAAAGAAAGAACGAAAATAAAAGGCTGTTAGGGACTTAGTTTGGACATGTCTCTAGTTTTTCTGTGTTGGGAGAGTTGATGGGTACAGCCTGCTCCGAGGGCCAGCTGTTCTTGGGCTATTGAGAAGGCCTGGAGTGAATGAAGGGGGATAAACACTCTTCAAGTGGCAGGACCAAAACAAGCCATTCAGATCTAGCACTGGCTACTCACGCATAAATTCTAGCTTCATTGCGACCCCTCCCGCTTTGTCCCTGGTGCTCAAGACAACACCTAGCATTGTTTAAAGGAGTCTTCTGCGTAAGAATTGAAGTTTGTGAATTGTGTTTGTGTGCATTTCTGTGAAGGCTACAAAGTTCAATGAGTGGCTGAGTGAGTGCCGGCTCCTCATATGTATATGAGACAAGTGACCGCCCTTCCCTTTGACATTATGTTAAAGAGGCTGAACTAGGCGCTTGTTGACAGCTTCTCCCAGTCAAGGAAACTAAAACAAGGACAAGGCGAATCTGTTATGACGTTCAGCACTCTTAAGAATGACATTTGATTTCCGTTTCACTGGCCCAAAAATGACTGAATTTTTTCACATAATAAACAAGGCTTTCCTCCATTGTAATAAGCTCTTGAACAATATCTTATCACCCTAATGAACTGACTCCCTCTTTTCCCTTTTCTCCTCTATTTTCGCCCGCACGCCACAATAGGAAGTCCCGAAGAAGCAACATGTGACCGTGAAGTATTCCAAATACGAGGTGTGGCAGAGGAAGGCGGCCCAGCGGCTCCGGAGGGGTGTCCCCGCCATTCTGAGGGCCAGAAAGTTTAAGAGGCACGCGGAGAAGATTAAAGCCAAGGAGCAGGCTATCTTCCACAGGCCCCTGATCAGCCTTCCTAGCAAGCTGCCTCCCGTGTTGCTCACCACGGACAACTTTGTCAGCCACAAATGAGCCCGCTGCCAGCCCTTTGCACAGACAAGAGTTTTGAGGGTGAAAAAAAGACTAGGGGATTATAGCTTTGTCTCTGACGTCATTTCTGTGGCAGTCCTCTTTGACCTCCCCTGCCCTGTCCGAGCTCACCAATCCCTCCCCCTGCACATATCCACTACGTCTTGAACCCCTGGCCCTTTTCTAATGCCCCCCCTTCCCCCCGAACTCCCCCCTCCCCACCAGCCCACCCTCCTCTGGCACACAGACATGCCTTCACATTCTTCCTGTCTGAACTCTTTCTCTCCCACTCTCTTTCAGTCACTGATACAAAAGGCACAAACACAAATGTCGAACAAAAAGTTAACAATTCGGCTGAATGCGGTTCAGGTGGATCCTTAAGCAAAAGACAAAAAGAGAAGGGAAAAAGAAGATGAAAGAGATCTGTCGTTTGCAAGTGTCAAGAGGACACCTAGCGGAATGTTTTTTGTCCTTGTGGAAGACAACTGAAAGTGAAGAGCTGCTTGCATGAAAGAATCCATTCCACATCATTTTTCCTGAGGCGAAAAGAAAATCTCTGTTAGTTCTTTAGTTTGCACCTCTACCTATAAAGGGACTTCCACACTGTAAGGAATTATTTTATAAAATTAGATTCCTGTTCCAGCACCTTTTGATCACAAACAAAAAGCAGAAAAGAGTCTGCAAAATTGCACATTGCCACGGATTACGTCAAAGTAAAGAAAAAAATGGCACTATTTTTTTATGAACAATGAACGTGTAGCTTAAAAAAATGTCATGGTGCTAGCTTTGGGAATGGACTCAAAGAAGAGGTGGAAAAGCACGTTTTTTTTTCTTTGAATTAATAATTAAAGCTTTCCGTTTTAAGGAAAGTGTGACTTTTTTAAATAAAATAAAGGATATGGGGGAGCTCCTGGCAGTGGCAATGTCAAGGGGGAAGAGTCACTGAGGAAAAATATGGGCTGTGTTGGCATCTAGGCTCATGGTGAGTGCTAGCGGCTGCTATTTACTAGTTTGCCAGCATAAGCAGCAAGGGATGACCCGAGACCTAGTCCCTGTTCCTCCTGTCCCTCTGAGGCTGCTGGACACATGGAGCACTATGGGGACACATACGGGACACCATGGACCACCTGGATTGGGACAGTACTATAGTTTGGGGACAGTACTTCCTGTTTGCCATGGCTTTGTGGACTGTTCTGGCAGGAAGTAACATGGCATGGACTAAGAACGAGTGGGATAATGATGATTATATTTTATTTTTTGTCTTTTTTCATATCAATGTTTCAATGAAAAAAAAAAGGAAAACCCTGTCAGTTTCTGGTACCGTGACATTCCTGTTTTTCCAAGTTAGGCTTTTTTTATTGTTATGATGTTATTTTACAGTTATAAAGAAAGGGAAAAAACAGCAATAATGTCAACTAACATTTTATTTTTATTGTATATCAGTAGTATTCACATGCTTTTGCCTGAAAACAAATACTTGAAACTATATTTATATATATACACGTCTACATGTATATATATATATATCTATATATAGATATATATATATGTATATATATGTATATATATATATATATATATATATATATATATGTATATATATGTATATATATATATATATATGTATATATATGTATATATATATATATATATATATATATATATATATATATATATATATATATATATATATATATATAGACATTCATATATAGATATATATATATATATAGATATATAGATATACTATTAGTTTCCAGGGACGTTGTGTTATTTTCCTTTAGTCTGAGCTGTACCTTGCGTAATGAGCCGCCAAGCTTTTTTGTTCGTTTGTTGAAATACAAATAAGGGCACTGTATAAAGGCATTATTTATTTTGTTATAAAATATATTTGAAAAATTGGTCCAAATAATATACGTAGCACTGATGCTCAACTGCTAGATTTATTTTGTATGATCTCTGTTTTCCAATTGGAGTTGTAAGGCTTTTTTTTGTAGATGCTTTGTACCAAAAATGTTGTTTTTTTCCTGTTTCATTTGCCATAGTCCTTTAAATTAATATTTTAACAGCAGCATAGCCTGGATTGCTTAGGCATGTTATGTCACAAAAATAGGCACATACTCTTAATCTGTTGGTCTGCATGGATTTCCAGGAGCCTGTCAGGGTTGTCTGAGAAAATGAAAGCATCAATGAGTAACTTTTTCATTGCTGGAAAAAAAAGAGAAATAACTGTTCAACATGGATATTACTCAAACCCACTATGTTTTTTAAGCCACTTTAGTATTGATGGTAGGGGAGGGGGAATGACGAGTCCTTCATTAAACTGTGTTTTTATAAGTGTGCATGGTGTCCTATGATCTTCTAAGGAACATCTAATGCAGTGCCAGTCCCACTGATACTCTTAGTTGGGTCATGAGGCCATAAGTGTCCACTCAGCTGTGGAGTTGTGGGTTTGCATTACACATAACCAAGTCATCCTATTCATGCCAACGTTGGTGTGATGCTAGCAAACATCAAAGGTCATTTGAAAGTCACTGTCTGTCAAAGAGAGACTATCTTATCTATCTATCTATCTATCTATCTATCTATCTATCTATCTATCTATCTATCTATCTATCTATCGAAGTCTCTTTTTGGTATAGCACAGTGACTCTGTGCATCATCAAGATATCTTGATCTTGTGCATCATCAATATGCATCTGTATTTGCATTGGTATGTGTGTTTGGGGTTCAGGATTCATCCCTCACAATCTTCCACTAATGCATCCATTATGCATTTACTGAAGGGCTATCATGCTGAAACATTTCTGAAGCACTCAGGAAAAAAAATGTGCTCTCTAAGGGAGAAGTGGAATCGTTGCTGAGTTTAAGAGATAATCTTGTTGTGGAAGGTGAGCTGAGGTTGTTACCCATACCTGGCCACAATAATATAGTTCTCTGTAACAAACCACTGAAGCCCATGTCAGAAGCAAGGTCATCCTGTGCCACATTATCACAGTTTCCTCCTCTGTTGTGTCATGCATCACCCCATGAAACGGTGACTCAATGGATAGTTGCCATATTGTGGTGTAGAGTCGAGAGAACACTTTGTCTTTTTTCTGTCAGAGAGATCTCAATTATCAAGGCTGCATCTTGTCTCTAATTATATTCTACTTCAGTTGTGCAACAAAGCAGGCAGTGCAATTATTATTATTATTGATATTATTATAATATTTTATATTTTATTTTATATTTTCCTGCTAGGACTGCATTCATTCACTATTGTAATGTTCAAACAGGCTACTTTAGTGTTCTTATGAATGGCGTGGAAGACAACCACTTCTTTTCGCTGAATATGAAGAAATATCTTGCTGAGCAAAGGCAACTTCTTCTGTGTCAGTAGATCACTCAGCCTGTGTGTATTTTATTGATTTAACCTCTGCACGCTAGGACGTCCGAAATGCACAATTCATGTACTTTCATTTTTAATATCAATAAAAAAACATTTTATCAAACATTCAATGCCGATTTACTACTTTGTTCTGCACATTTGCCTGCCTTGGATGTGTGCTTACATTTTTCTTTATATGTGCATTTTTGAAATCCCTTTATATCGGTTAAACCTTATGTACCCTATAAATGATTTATTACATCTTCAGGCCTTGCAAAAAATCTCCAGCTGCTTTTAGCACCCACTCTCTTCCTCTCACTCACACCCTTTTTCTTCTCTCTGTCTCTCTCTCTCTCTTAATCTGCCTGCTCTTCAGACCTTCTCCTTCTGCATGTCACACTAAACCTGACCTGTTCTCACTGCCTTTGGCACACCCATCTGTACATATATCCATCCATCCTCCAGTGGCTTGCCAACTACCGGAGTAATCTCCCCTTCAGAGGCCTATTTTAGTAACCAACATGTCTCAAATTATCACATGCATATTCTGTAAATGGCCCAACCTTTCATTGTTGACATGCATACACCCACCCACCCATGAGATGTCTGTTGCCAGGCAGATTTACAACATACTATCTTTGTTCCCAGAATGGAACAGTTTGGGGCACAGGGGTTATCTTTGTTCAACGGTTTATTGAAGTTCTTTGCAGTGTTTTAGGCTGGAATCAAAGACTTTGAATTTTACAACCATAGATGGAGGATCTATTTTTCTTTGACTTTGGCACAAAGTTTTGTCTTACAATGATGGGATGCACATGTGTTGCTTCTGGCAAAGTGGAGAAGCTGGTGGGCTAATGTAGAGGAGCTCATGTTCTGTGTTTTATGGTCATAAATCGCTCTATTAAATCACCTTTGCCTGTCTCATGAAACCTTATTGCCCCACTAAGGAGTCTGTTCTCCCACAAAAAACAGGGGAAAACACTGGAAACATATAGTATCAAAAATGTTTTGTTTCTGAAGCGTGGCTCGTTGCGACGATGTGAGCATGTGTGCTTTGCTCCATACTTGTTCCCTGCAGCCAGGATGACTCTTTACAGTTTACATATTAAAGCAGGAACTGTGCTCCTCAGCATCCAAAGCAACACAAGACACCAGTCAAACCAAAAAATCTAAGGCTAAGGTGTCAAGTTTATTCAAGGTTATACTGCAGTAGTGTAGCACAGTCTAGAAAGAGACATTGCAGTAGAGCTGAAAGAAATTGCATTTTCATTAATGATTTCATTATTGAGTATTAATCCCTTTGTTACATAGAACAGAACAAAGCTTTTCTTCCCATCTGTCCGAGGTATGCATGTAAATTCAGCAAGGGCATTTTTAACTTCTTAAATTTAAACGTACCATTGTGTCTAAATCTGGAGCTGGGACATATTGCCACTATAAAATTATCCTAAATAAGTAAACAATAGAGACAGCACAAAAATTGCCACCTCAACATAAAAGTGGTGGAGACAAATATGCCATAAACGCAAACCCACGTATCCATCCCCAACAGAGAGGCCTCCTGAACTGTGGAGTGGAGATGTGGGTGGCACAACTCTCCCAGGCCTGACATTGGAAACTGCCAAAGAGCACACTAGAGTTAGTTGTGGTTGGCCGGATGCACGGGATGCATGTAAGGCCAGGCCAACTATTGAGGCACAGGGTTTGGCAAGCCCAGACCATCACAGCCCAGCGTGGCTACACAGGCCAATTAAGATGGGCCTTCTCCTCTCTTTTCTTCTCCTCTCCTCCTCTATCTCTCATCTCTCCCTCTCTCTTTATCGCTCACTTTCTCCCTTGTACTCCCTCTCTCGGTCCTCACAAAGCGTGCTCACACATTCCTCTTTTCCCACTTTGTCTCTCTAATTGCTGTGGACTGAAAAGAGGATGGAGAGAAGGCAACGAGATTGAGAGGAAGAGACAGTGAGAGGGAGAATTAGAGGGAAAGGGGGTCATACCACAGAAGCTCTATGTCCAGGACAAACTGTATTGGCCATCTGGAATAGTCAAAACTCTTGTGTGTGGTGTTTATGGTTACAAGCATCTAACACTTCTTCTGTCAATAATGACACAGGAAGATAGTCATTTGGCTAATTTTCACCCAAAGAGCTTAAGTTGGTAATGTAAAACACAATTCAATCTGTATCTTTGCATTGGCTCTGAGGTGGTTACAGCAGAGGCTGAGTATAAAGAGGGGATTGTGTTTCGTCAGCGGCCCACAAAACTACCTAATTGTTGATTCCTAATCAACCAGGAGCTGTGACGAAGCTTTCCTAATTATGTAACCGTAGGTTCGGACATATTAACAATGAAGTGGAAGTTTTAGTGGAATTTCTCCAAAGTAAAACTATGTGAGGAGAAGAGAAGGAGGTCAGGTCTTCTTCATGATCATGTGTGTTTGTTTATATTGTTTACATTGTATAGTTTGTTGTCATAAGTCTTGACTTTTTTTTCTCTTTCTTTTCAGTTGATATAGACTACATCAGAGTTTGTAAGTGTAAAATAAAACTTTGGGGGTGTGACGAGGTAAAAAGAAAAAAAGAAAGAAAAAAAGAGCTATATGGGGACAGAAAAACAACTCCACAATTTCAGTGTTTGTCTTCCGTCTTTGTCTAATGGTCACTTAAAAACCATGAGAATGATCCATACAGCCCACTCGCACACTAAACATAGACAGTTTTGAGTGCAACATTTGTAAAGTTTTGCAATTTTGAGGCTTTTGGTGTCTTGGTCAACAAACACTGAAAGGTCATAGATGGCAGAAACAGAAGAGCAACGTGGATGTGACAAAATGTGATGGACTGTAGACTGCAGGGCCTGAACATGGGAAATGAGGCGGTTAAGCCATATAAAATCAAAACAAAGGGGGAAGTGGTTTCCATTGTGGTCACTGGGTCATTGCATGACAATTTCCTCTTACTGGAAAACAAGGGGGTCACAGCTTTACACTTAAATATACTCTGTGTGTGGTGCAGACTCTGCCTGGGCTATACTTACTCACAGGGGTTAAATGTTACACTCTATGGGCTCTTTAAGGATGTAAAACTATCTGTATTTTCACACAAACAAAATTAGTGCATGTTATCCACACTCCCCAACTAAGATTGCCTTTATCAATTTTATTCATTTTTGTATCGCTAAAGACTTTAAATTAATTGGAGGTGTTGCAGGAAAAGTGAAGTGGGTGGCAGTAAAGATTTAAAAGCGAAACGCTGCACTTAATTAAACAAGGTCAGCATCTTGGAACGTTTAAAGTTTCAGAGTTTTTAACTTTAACATTATCCAGGTGGGTCCTTACTTTGCTTTCTCAGCGCATTCATCATTGTTGCATGTCAATGTCAGTATGTGGAGGTCACCGGGGCACTACCCGCAACTATATGCACACACATGCGTGCGCGCAGGTAATGCATTCCTGTCAAGATTCATTAAAAACATTAGAGGCGGGATGGGTAAAAAAGTGTGGGAGAAAAAGGATTTCTTTTGCACTGTACTGTTACAGAAAAATTAAAAAGAAGCTAAAGGCAGACAATCACCAATGCTGGCACTTGTTGTGGCAGTAGAGGCACAATAAACCAGGCAGCACAATAACCAGGGACACTCCCCGCTATGTTTGAACAACATATAATTACAGATCAGGATAGGAGAGCCCATTCTGAGGGGAAAATAGCAATCTCTCTTAATTACAAGGCAGGCCATGATCCATACCTATCCCTCACTTCAAATAACTCTGCTGGAAGACTCTCTGCTGGAGTGGCTGGCAAAATTATTTCTGTTCAGGTAGCGCTAAGCAGCACAAGCTCTGAAAGGACTACCAGCTAAAAGGAACTCCACAGACTGATGAGTTAATTCACCGAGGAAATTCCAAGATTTTATGGCATGAAACAAAAAACAAAACAAAAAAAAATTTGCTGATCCAAAAGAAAATAAAAATAACAACATAGCAGGGAAACAATCTTCGCTAACTTCTGCTCAACATGTTTCTCCATTTTTATAAACCATGCACAAATCCCTTTGGAACTTATTATGGGTTTTGAACAACAAGTGTTGAGTTGGACTTTTGTACATCTCTTGAGCAAGTTCCAGGTTGTGCGTACAGCTGTCGGGCTCTCACACACAAAAACAGGCTTCAGTCTGAGTCCCCAGTGAACAGCGTCGGCTACGGTAGAGGTTCCTCTCAGGCCAGATGAGCATGCTAGTTATCTTCCCCATATAAACAAGATAAGCTCCATTTCTTTGGCCCTCACCAGGGTCCAGAGGTTAGAGAGTCCATTCTTTCTATTATGCTCTTGTGGTTCCTCTCTTTGACCTTTTAATTATTCTTTTTATTTTTATTTTTATTGTTTTGTTTTGTGTGTTGTAAGGATAGGTGCCATGTCTGCTTATTGTCTGACATGTAACTTCATCTAATTTCAGTTCAGTTCAAGTCAATTTTATTAGTTTACACCAACAGTCAGCTCGGTTCCCTAGAGTTTACTGGAATTTTGTTTTTTAATAAGTGCAGCAGTTTATCCCGTAAACAAGTACCTTTCTTAAGAATGACAGACATTCCAGATATTGTCGGAGCCCACACACCAACACAAGCAAACACAGACGCACAACAAGGAGAGTGAAAATATTTGTGAGGAAATTGCTCGAGAAGGACATTGCAACTGTGCCATTTGGCTGCACCAAACCATTGTCCGCTGAGACTTGCCATGGAAGCTGGCAGCAGTTGTTTGTGTCTGCTGTGCCATCGTTCAGCCCAAGACCGTCAATTTCATTCTCATGCTTCAGTGAGGTGGATGGGGAGGATGTCCAAAAACGCCCCAGCATAAAGACAATGTATATAGTCTCTACAGTGCATTGTGTCTGTGTGCGTGCATGCATGTAATGCAGTGGCAACATTTTTCCCTCAAATTAATGAATACATGTAGGCAAACACAAACTAATAACGCTGCATATACAAACATGCAAAGGAAACATGTAAACATGAGCACGCACATTTACACACACCACTCATATGTGAACACATGCGCACATCTATGCACATGCATTTATGTACACTGAACTCTGCTAATGATGGGTGGCAGTTCGATGCTTGTGTGTGTGTTCCAAAAGAACTGGCATTACCACTTGGGCCAAATCAGCCGCCAACAGCAGCAGGCTATTAACAAAACTGTTTCTTTGTTTGCTTTTTTTTTTCCCAGTTTTTTCCTTTTTTCTTTTTCCTCTTGAGAGGCGCCAAGCAATTAATGGTCTGCCTATGGGAGACCAGTAAACCGTGCCGCACATATGCACATTAATACAAGGCATGGAGACAGAGCAGGTTACACCATGACAAAAACATGCATTATACATACATGTAAGTCTGAGCAGTATTATAAGATAGCTGAAAGAAAACACCTTCTGGTATCCAAAATACCAAGATACAATTTGTGTTGGGAAATTCAAAGCTTCCAGGAACATACAGGGATGAAAAGCTGTGTGTATTTATGCGGTGGATGGTAGGTCAATAGTTTCCTTGAAGACATTACGGAACAGACACAGCTTTTGCTATTTCTGTCGCTGCCAGGAATTAATCTGTTAGTACAAGGAAAAGAAGAAAATATGGTTCGCTCACTGGCATGAGGTGGTAAAACTATGGCACTGAAGTGCAAACAACTTCTGTTAAACAGATGCTATCACTGTTTGTGGCGTGGGTGTGGTCTCTGGCCAGCTGCAGAGGAGGGGTGACGCAGTGAGCTCCCGGGGCGGCGCAGGGGCGGGGTGAACAGGTGTGCTGGGATCTGACAGTGATTGTGTCTCTTTATATGTTGGCAGTGACAGTCGGAGGAGGAGGGCGGACGTGACAGCAGAGAGAGAGCTGGAGTGTCTGTGTCCCAGTAAACCACAGTGTTAAATAAAAGTTCTGCTGTCGTCAAATTCGCTCCGGCTTATGTTTCTTGGGTCCAACGTTACACTGTTATATTGTGCCACTTGAGCAAAGCTGATAAGAAGCACAGCAATATGAAGACAGAGCCAAAAAAAGGGAAGAATCAGATGACGTTTGCATAAAGCACCTATGACCTGCCCATCACATTGCCAGGTTTAAAATGAAGCGTATGTAATACGACTGTTCTCAAGCTGATAAAATCTTACTCATTAGCTTCTTGTAAATGTGTTCTCTGGAGAATTTACATGTGAGCAGCTACAACAGATCTAAGCCACTGAACTGGCTGTCTGCCATTTTTCATATAAAACAAAACAGCTTAGCCATGTTTAAAAAGTTTAATAAGATTTTATATAATTAAGTTGAGAGAAATGTAAAAAATGATTATTATGTGTGTGTATAGTGCAGTTCATCATTTTCAATGCATCCTGCCATTCTGACCACATTGCATTAGTGAGCATTAAGGGCTAATGGCCTGCTGCCAGCAGACTCACAGGACTCCGGTCCATGGTTCAATATCTACACCTACCCTTTCCAATGGTACAAAAATCACTCCTCATATGGAGTAAAGCAAAGAGAGAGAGAGATAAATGTGGTGAGAGTGCAGAGTGGATGATTCTGATTAATGTTCAGCCACATCATTCTAAACAGAGGATGTGGCTGAGCCATAAAAAAGCAGAATGTGAGATAATGTGGATTTATAGACCTTTGGTGGTAATGAGTACACAAGCTCATGTAATTATAAATAAGTTGCAATAGCCTTCACCATCTCCTCTCAGGCTCTCGTTTCAGGCTTCAAAAATATAAAGTCGGTGTCTTTAGCCATTCACAGAACAGCAAGTTCTCATCTTAGTCCATCTTATATCACCATTCTGTCTGATGCACCTTTGTGCCTTAGTAATAACAGAAGCAGACAGCTTATGTTCCTGTTTTTAAAGACTGATAGAGTCCACATGGGTGATTCAACCAGCTGTTTTGGAAAAGTTGGCAAAAACTACTGTGCAAACTTTATTTCAATATTGTGCTATTAACCCCCACACACTTACAAATGTGATCCCAATGGCATGTGAGAACAGACTAATTCTGTTTCTATTGGCTGCTATACAGATGCAAATATACATGAACATCTCTTCAGATGGAGCATCAGCCTACACTGCAAAGCAACTCCCCCAACGATGTACTCACCCACAAGTGAAGGTAACAATGAGGCACATACTGAGTCAGATGGCACCACAAAATGAGCTGTCTTGTTGTTGGTGGCCTTTTATTCAAGTTTGTGTTGTGTGTACATATGAAGTGCATGCATATGGCTTTGATTGCCTGGTATGAGGGGTTTAAGGTTGGATGGGGGGGGGGATTTGCATTTTTTTTGTTGCCCTTTCTAGATTGTTCACTTCTGCAGCTCTAATCAGTCCAACCAACCAAAACTATGATCACAATTTTACAAAAAAGTCAATCAAATCATTTTTGATATGTTTTACACGTTTACATTGCAAAGTGACACGTCAGTGATATGCAGATTTTCACCATATGTCAAAAATCAGCTGCTTGTGTACTCAACAGGGTGTCACCAGCACAATACCAGAGAGTAGGTGATAGAAACACAAAGCTACTGTCATTAACTCAAAAGGTTTTTGGTAATTTCCTGTTCTCACTGAACACTTACTCCCCTCTGGGTTATTGAAAGATCCTAAGAAATGACGTACCGTACAGCAGTGGTTTCACCTTAACTAGACGTTTTGGGCAGGAAAATTAGCTGCAAATCCACATTTGTCTCCCTCTACATGTTGGCTAATTTCATATTGTGATATGTGCATGATCCTAAATGCATGTCTGTGCATGTGCGTTCATGTTTAGTGTGTGTTTATAACCATGTATTTTTTGCTGGTATTTGTATGTTAAGTGTGTTTGTGAGAAGTGGCTGCGACAGGCAACCAAGAATTATCCAGTGGCTTGCACCCCAGACAGACTGTGCGTACACAGTGTGTCAGGCTAGTAATTGTGGGCTCAGAGGGAGAGAGGCTATACCAAGTTAGCCTTATTATTATCATTAAAGCGAGAGTTAGCTTGCTGTCTGAAGCTAGGTTGAACAGTGAGATGTTTCTCCAGACAAACTGCTGCTTACAAGCCTTCTGTTTGTCCCATGTATGCTCGGTGAATCAACTGCTGCCTGGCAGTATTTACTGCCAGGTCATCACTGCAAATAACCACGTCTTTATTTGACCTCCATTACAAAATTAATTTTTAAATATTTAAAAATGAAAGATTATACTGACTGTTTCAGGCAACTTTCTCCCCCAGCAGTGTGTTATCAAATAGCCATTTCTTAGCCCTATAGGTTGACCAC
Source organism: Perissodus microlepis (assembly GCF_051167445.1). Lineage (NCBI taxonomy): Eukaryota > Metazoa > Chordata > Actinopteri > Cichliformes > Cichlidae > Perissodus > Perissodus microlepis. Next base: position 4,939,544 of record NC_140467.1, read on the forward strand.
CTGTGTACTTCAATAACCAATGAAGGCTGCATAGTTTTCAGGTGCTGAGAGCTAACTCTAAATATCTGTGTATGACAAATTGTACCTGTAGTCCAACTCTGGACTCAATTAACACACATAACTGCTCAGACAGCTGCTCTATGATTGCATTGAAAGTCAGAGAGTGAGAGTGGAGCAGAGTGGTTGGAGGGAGAGTAGATTATTTATGAAAATTAGATTTCTTGATTCTGCTTTTTTACTTAATCTTTACTTAAGCTGATAAAACGACACCATACTAAAATACACAGTAACACTTTTCAACTTTTCAGTAGTCTTGAGTTCCGGCAGAAATGTCTACTTCATCTAATTAAAAAGAGCAAAAAAACAAAAACAAAAGCAAAAAAAAACCAGGAGCAAATGAATATCTTCAAAATGTGTCCCAAGTCATGATTACAGAACCAGCTCTGTAAACATCCTGTGGTATTTCATTCTTTTCTCTTTTTTTCTTTCTTTCTAGTAAATGTCTCTTTGAAAACAAGCATTATTTTCATGGAAAACAAAAATATCACTCTTACTATTATGTATCCCTTACAAGTCAGAAGGGAGACAGAGTTCTCCCCACAGACTGGCAAACCAAACAAGAAAGTGAGCAAAACAGCCCTGGACAACAGACAAAGTTTTATCAATAAAGATGTTCTTCCTATGAAAATAATCACAGCGGCCAAGCAAAACATAACGCAGGATACAGAGTTGTTGTCGGAGTTTTGCCAACAGACGTTTTTCAGGGAAGCTCTGCAGTGCAGGGGACAGGCTATGACTCCTTTTCCCGTTCAAAGTTCCTCTCCACCTGTGCTGAACCACATTCCAGCAGTATCACCTGCTCATCTGTGTACCCCAAGGGGACGGTCCAGGGGGCCCAGGGCTTTCCAGCAGTCTGTTAATAAGGGATGATATGTTTGAGGGCTTAACTTGGTTGCCATGTTGCATCAGTTTGCTTTTTTTTTATGTGTGTGGCAGAGATAAAAGACAACAAGCGCAGAAAAACAGAGATTAAAGTAATAACACTTTTGTTTAATCACATACTGTGTCTAACAACTTGTGAATAAAGTCGAGCTCTGAGGCTGATATCATGAAAAATAACACCTGGAGGTCATTTTTTGTGATGTTCCTTGTTTGCCTGCTTATTTAAGCCTTTTCCCACCCATTCTATTTATAAATAAGAAATAAAAGATACAGTAAAAGTTTTTTTTGGTAGTAACAATTTTATGCCAAAGTACGGAAAAATATAAACCAAGAACTAGACAGAAATTACGAAGGATATGTTCAATATTTCTAGCATTTGTCTTTGGACAGGAATGGGAAGAATTTAGATTTCTTCCATTTATTAATAGCACACGACAGAGAAGAAGCGTATGGGACTCGTGTGAGTGGTTGGTGTGTGAGTGTGTGCATGTCAAGCGCACAACAGGTGCCAGGCATAACAGGGGAGAAAAACATGGTGGGGTTAGATCACAGCCGGGCTTCCCGCTAACGCAGTGTCACAAACAAAAAAAGAATGGGACTGAGCGTAACTTTGAGCGTGTCTGTGTGATTGTGAGACTGTGTGTGATGTGTGTTTGATAGATAGTGTCTGAGAGGATGCACACGTGCATGTGTGTCTGTGTGGGTGTGCTGTGTCTGCAGCTGTACGTGTGTAACAAGTGAAAACAGTACAGGGAAATGAATGAGGTATGCGTAATGCTTGCTGTACTGCATCGTTCATTAGGCTACAGCATGTGTGTGTATTTGTGTGTAGCCTATGTCTTTCTGTCAGAGTTTGTTTGCTTAAACACAAATTCTTGGGAAACAATAGGGGGTATGGAAAATGTTCCCTGCTCAGCTTTTGAGGTTTGTCTGTCAACATTTCAGAACTTGCCAGGCCTGTGATGCTTTTTCGTTTCACTCATGTATGGCACAGACATGCATGGTTAATTTATCTTCTTATTCTAAATATCTTCCTTAAATCTCTGTATATGCCGTGCATCTTAAAAGTATTGACAGTGCTTTACTTGTTCCACATATTGTCACGTTACAGCCTTATTCCAAAATGGAGTAAATTCACCTTTCACCTCAACGTTCTATATACAATACACCAAAATGACAATGTGAAAAAAGTTTCAAACCAGCAGGACTCTTCTACCAGGCCGATCTGAGTGGTCAGAGTAGCAGGGCCTCACTCAGGGACGTGACCCAATGGTCACACTGACAGAGCTCCAGCATTGCTCTGTGGAGACAGGAAAACCTTCCAAAAGGATTTTTACCATTTCTGCAGCACTAAACCAGTCATGACTGTATGATAGAGTGTCCAGACGGAAGCCATTCCTCTGCAAAACATACATGACAGCCTACCTGGAGTTTGCCAAAACGTACTCTCAGACCATGAGAAACTAAATTCAGGCCAAATTGAAATCTTTGGCCTGAATTATAACCATCACGGAGGAAACCAGGCACAGTTCATAATCTTGTAGCATTGAAATCTTTTGTATTTTTTGCAAATTTATAAGAATTTCAAGTAAACGGCAAGATGTACTGCAAGATGAATCAAAAGCTGATGGTCCTCTTCTGTGTTCCAGTATTCTGACAAGATTCCCACCACTGGTTGAAATGCAGCCCCAAACCATGACAGAGCCTCCTCCCGGCTGTTACCAAACTACTCCAGAGTCCAGACATACCTTTTCTCCCTGTTTCCCTTCATTATCAATGGCATCTTGACAGCCACCATACCACTGAGACCATTTCTGATAAGCCTTTGACAGTTTTTTAGGCCTGCAACCTCTTCTTTAGTCCTCCACTAACAAACCAAGCTATGATATGGCAGCTTTTGACTAATAGGTCTTTGTGAATCGCCTTGTTTGTGTACACATTGGTTATTTTTGTTAGGTTTAGATACAGCACTGGTTCAGTTCTTGAATTAGGTGTGTTTTTACACTTGAATGATTCCTAAGTCAGTGTTAAGTAGTTTAATAAAGAGACAAACAAATAAACAAAAGATTTTTCAAGAAATATAATACACAAAAACATTTTTTTCCATAATCTATGCCGAGACAAACTGTAGCGGAGTGGTATGTCTGCAACTAATACTGTTTTAACTGCTTCAAAGCCAGATTATCCGTTAATGTTTGGACCTGGCTGCAGAAGCCATTATGTTGGCATTAGTGGCACCAATATACTTTGTGCTGTCCTCATATGGGCATGCTGAGCTGGATGACCCACAGCACAGATTACGGGGAGTTTCACTTCAACAGCAGTTCCCTAAAAGTCAGACTCAGACAGCAGTACATCTGACAGTGGCTGACATTTACAAGAGCGACTCATCTTACAGTGATTCATGGTGTTAACACTTAAGAAATATAGTGCACAATGTAGCACAGCAGCAACCAAGTAATCAGTGATGAATTATGTCTTGCTGAGCAGGTGGAAAGGCCAGCCTTAAGCGCTGTGGAGAAATGTTTAAGTTTGGCGCTTTAGGTTTCGTGTTACAGTCGTACTGGCAATATAATTAAAACAAAATTGAATTTCGGTTTCTTTTCTGGACCAATGTTTAATATGACGATACAGATAAATACTTATTGCAGGCTGAAGCTTGTCTTTAATGCCATTCATGCAGGAATGGCATTAAACATACAAACTTACATTTGCAAGAACAAAAATGCAAATAAAACTGTAACAAGGTGCAGGAACTTAAGCCATTCAAATCTAATTCTTTAACATTTGTATATATTTAACAAATATGTCAGACTGCTTTTTTGCATTTGTGCAATAACTCTAAAATTAGAAACATCCTCACTCTGTGTGATGCTGAAAAACTAGTTTATGCATTTATTACTTCTTGGCTGGACTATTGCAATTTATTATTATAGGTCTGTCCAAAAAACTCCCTCAAAAGTTGATCCAAAATGCTGCAGTGAGAGTACTGACAGAGACTAGAAAGATCAAGCATATTTCTCTGCCATGATCCATTGCTTCATCTCTACTTACCTTTTTTTCACTCTCTGAGTTTATACATCACTCTGCATTCAATCATTAGTTATTATTAATCTTGGACTCTCTTCCACGGTGTGTTTTTTGTCCGGTCTCAACCACCAGCTGGTCGTGCTGGATGGCTGACCCTCCCTGAGCCTGGATCCCTGAGCCGGAGGTGTCTTCCTGTTAAAAGAGAGTTTTTCCATCCCAATGTTGCCAACGCTTGCTTAAAAGGAGTTGTCTGTTTTATCGGGTTTTCTCTGTCTTATTGTAGGATCTTTATCTTTAATATAAAGCACCCTGAGGTGACTGTTGTTGGAATTGAATTGAATTGAATTGAATTGAATTGAATTGAATTGAATTGAATTGAATTGTGGGCAAATCTGTACCAAAGTTACCTAAGCATGTTCATTTGCTTCTGATTTTAGAGTTAACAGAGAGCCTCAGTGTGAAGTCTGCTATCAATGGATTACAAAACAAATCCACATTCTTAACATTCTTTCTCTCCAAAGTGACCTTTGCCACTGGGGTCTTTTATGCAAATATTTGCATGAAAGAACATGCGCCGGGTTTATCTGATAGTGCTGTATCAATGTGTATGATTGGTAGAGAATTTGTTGCTCGCAGCAAATTCTTTAAAAACACCCTTAGCATATGAGTAAATACTTGGTTGCAAAAGCTATTTCCCTCCCCTGGCCAGCAGAATATCAAGGACATGTGTTTGTGTGTGTTTTGGGGAATTGTTTAAAGTGGAATTGCAAATAAAAGTCCCAACCTCGGGGTGTGGAATTCCAGGGTCGGCATTCGAGGAACATGCCCAGCCCTGAGAACAGGCGAGCCCAAACCCCCCCTCTGGGCAAATTCAGCTTTACACAAGACATCTCCAACACACAGTTGCCTCGCACACAACACACACATGCTACCCTACCCCCTTCCTTTTGTTGTTGTTTTTTTCCCCCTCTTACAATGGAAAGGCATCTCCACTTTCTAAGAGGCCACAGTGAGAGATCGGCTCAGTAGTAGAACAATAAACAGAATCTAAACTGGCTACGCTCTGCTGCTACCTGCTATTAAACTCAGCAACTGATTCTGAAAGACGAGTAACAGATAAAAGACACACACAAACGATGATAATTGTTGATAAAGCCACTTTTAGCTTAATTCAAACAGCATCAAGGGGACCGTCCGTTGCTGAGGCCCCAGTAGCACTGAAGCACTCTGTGAGCCGCTGTCAATACAAAGCTCCTTTGAGCTTGAGCATTGTCTCTTCATCGATTTGTTCTCTATGATTAGTCAGCAATCTGCTATCATACGGGGCCCTGGCCTACTTCTGCACTGGAATTTGACCCATGACATCAGTCTGCTGAAAAGAGGCCAAAGTCTGTCCAGCCATGGGCCTCGTAAAATCCAGGTGGAACAGTCTGAAAATGCGGCTATTTAAAATGAGTGACCTTCCCCTTTCTTCGTCTCTTTCATCAGGACACAAACCGCACATGAAAAATATCTCCAACCTATTCTGATGTGACCTTTCAGAGTAGAAACAGACAAAAGGTATGCAGTGAATTTAACGAATGGTCTCTTAACTCCTAAACAAACTTTTGACCCATCTTAAATTAATCTTAACTATGAGGTAACCATTAATGTCATAAACACAAGATTTCAAAACTGTGCTAACGTAATATGATCTGTGCTAGAGAAATATTTGGATTTCGGACTTTGTGCTCATTTCCCGAAATTTTACGAGGTCTTGATGGGCCACGTGTAGACACACATATTTGTGCATACACACAGCAGCACACACATGGAAGGATGATGGAGGAGGGGTTGGAGAGAAGGAAAACAGAAAACGTGAGAACAGAAATGGGGGGGGGGACTGATTAATCCTCCCTTTGGCGGCGTTCTCAAGACATTTGATTCATCTGCACACCCCCTCCCAACCTGCCTTCTTTTCTGTGAGGTGGTTTGATGTTTCTTTCTTTCTTATCAATAGCACCTTTGCATCAATTATCCAACAAAAACATCCTTCAGAGGGAATGGGGATGGGGGAGTGCAGAGGGAAAGGATGGGGTGGGTTTTCTGGGGGAGTGTGGGAGACAACCTCCTTGCAGCACATTCCAAGCTTTTGTCATCCCTGGGAATTTGTTTCCTGTCAACATCTTAAGCCCATAGATAATATGTTATCAGAGATGAGAGGAGCCCCACGATGACAGAACAAAATATATATAAGGAAAAACCTTTTAAGTGAGATGACTTTGATATTGATAAATGTTTGAACAGAATGGGAAGACTCACTTGGTGGCGTTGTGATCCAAAACATGGGAGAGCAGAGTAAAGGAACGTTCCCCTGGGACTACCCCTGAAATAATTATTAGGAAAGCTGATAAAATCAAGAGGTTGCCAGGTTCTTTCTCAAAGTGACATAAAATAAGTTCACAGATTTCTCTCTATTATGAATGTTTTCATAGGTATTTATCCTAATTTATGAGGTGCGCCAAGCATGAGCTCTTTTGGTTTTTTAAAGAGATTCCCCTTGTATGCACAGAGATTCGTGTGCCTGCTAGACAGCCAGCCTGGGGCCAGTAAAGCTCTCTCTGTACAGGCAACCACAACCATTCTCTCTAAATTACGTCATCTTTCCAGATCCCGAGAGTGAAAACAACAGCTGATGCCTGTTTTGACCTCTCATTTTGTTTCTTTTTTCATTTTTCTTTTCTAGATTCATTTCATGTAGTAAATCAAAAGCCATTCTTAGCCTTAATTATGTCCTTGATATCACAAAAAGCAAATTTCTAAGTCATAGCAGTAGCCAACAAATTGGATATTTTTCCTTCTTTAATTTTCTTCAGTTTATCCAACCTCATCTCTTTCTACATCCCTGCTCTCCTTCATGCCTCTCCATCTCTGAGACCAACTTGGAAGGAAGTGACTGTAGGTCAGTGGTATGTCTGCAGAGTAAACAGTGGCTAGCAGAGGTCTGGACCAGGCTTATCAGGTCTGTCTGATTGACCCTCCACTCCCTCTTTGTTTAGACGTCCTGACAGGCGGGTCACTACTCCACATCCTTCTCCGCCTCCATCCCATTATTCCCACAATTTCATGTTGTAAAAGTGAAAGGCCATGTTTTACTTCTTTACTTCAAGGCCAAACAAGCAGATGGAGGTTGTTCTGGGGAAACCAAACACTTCAATAAAGGCAGTCAGGCTGCCACCTCAGCCACTGCAGGTCATGATGCTCAGACAGGCATCTCTGTTATGTGGCTCATTCAGCAGAAACAGCAGGGAAAGGTAAAGGCATGTTGTGTGTCTGTTGACAAATATTTACAGCTCCTTTCAGACAACCGAAGGAATGCAGGGGAATGTCTCTATCTCAGGTCATTTACCCCCACCTTTATCTTAACCCCTCTGTGTGTGGTAGCACTGTGTTTCTCAGCTGTTCCCTCATTCTGTCTGAGGCCGCTGTGGGCTGTCAGCCTGTCAAATCAAAGCTCTGGTCCCCCAGTCTTCCTTAAATGCCACACGCTTTGTTTTCACTGAGGAGTGGTGCAGAATGCGTGTGATCTCTTGTCGGCCTCCTTCTCATCCATCTCTGCCAGAATGTGAGGGAGCAAAGGAGGTAAAAGGAGACTCAGGCAGGGGCAAGGGGCAGGGTCACACAGGGGGAAGAATTAGGGCAGAGGTTAAGCTAGGTTCCCCCGGCCTTTGCGCTATAGCAGTGTGGCCCTGAAGAAAGGCTGCCAGACACACACACACTCGTGCAGTTCTCCGCCCACGAGTAATAAAGTCTTCCACTGACATTTCACTCATATCTGCAACACTGCTGTTATTCATGCAGAGTGTGGCTTGTTATTGAGTGCAGATGTGGAGCTGTAATGAGCAGGGGCTCTGGCACTGACTACCCATGAACAGAGAGTTGTGCTGTGGAAGAAAAGAGAATGGGATGGATGAAGAGAGTAAAATGGATGAGTTGAATGAGACAAGACTGTTATTCAAGGGCTCTGGAAGATGAAGCGTTTCAGGTTATTTTGCAGGTGTGGAATGTGTTGTCCACAGTCACATACGAGTCCTCAGTGGAGCTCTGCTGCAATACCTGTTTTCTTTAGCTGGGTTCCTTTAAAGGCCTGTGGGATGACAGGGAATAAAATGAAAGCTGAAACAACAGATTAGATAAATGAGAGCGATTAGAGTCAGACTTGGAAAAAGGGAGGAAAGAAAAACAGAGAGCATAACAAAAAAGGAAAGACTGTAATCCACATCACACTGTTTCAAGTGAAAACCGGTCTGGTTGGAGCCTCTCTAAATCTTACACTGTCAGATAGTAAATTAACTAATAAATTGTAGGGCTAAAAGAAAACTCATTAGGTAACCTACATCAAATGTGTCAAGCAAATTTTCTCACAGCATAGTGGGATATACAATACAGTCATGTTAAAAAGAGAGTTTTCACTGGGAACTATGCAGTCCTGTGAAACATTAAGTACATGCCATGATTCAGTACCTTGTACCTACAGCAGCAATAACTTGTAATAACTGTTTTTAAAATACTCGTTTATGAACAGCTCTTAAGGGCCGACAACTATGTCTCAGCCAGGTGCAAAACTTTGATTCCTTTCCTTTTTTTCGGCCATCGTCTTGTAGGTTTCCAGCTGCACTTAGGATCATTGAATCGATTTGGTCCAAGCTTTAGCTCTCAGGCAGATCACATGTGTGTCTAGAATATCTTGGTGTCCATGGTCAACTCAATGGCTTCAAGGTGCCCAGGTCCTGTGGCAGCACGATAGCCGTAAATCATCACCCCTCTGCCATGCTTGACAGTATCCTACCTCATTCCTTCCATAGGACCTAATTCCACAAGTCTTGTGATTTGTTCAGACATAACTTTGCAAACCTAAGCCACACTGCCATGTTCATTTGGAGAGAACAGACTTTCTCTTCGTAATCCTTTCAAACAAGCTAACAAGCGGTTCAGTCTTTTTCTAATTGTACTGTCAAGAATTTAACATTTAACATATTAACTGAGGCCTTTAAAGTCTGAGATGTAGCTCCTAGATTTTTTTGCTGTTACTCTGAGAATTGCTTGGTTTGGTTTGATTTTAGGTTGAATTAGCTTGAAGTCCACACCTGGGGAGACTCTGGCACTGCCTTAACAGATACCTGAATTCTTCAGACCAATAAACTGCTTTAACTGAGGTCTAACATTTACTAATTATCAGTTAATCAAATACATTTGATTATCATTAATTGGCTTTTACTTCCTTTTTTAATTCCCATGAGCAGGAATGGTATATGTAATTTTTTGTTAAGCTCTTGGACTCGAGTCCTGTGAAAACGTCTCTCTCTCTCTCTCTCTCTCTTTTTACACAACTCTGTAAACATTTATGTAAAATGTGCATTTGAAGGTACATAAGTTACAGAACCAAATATCATCACAATTTACTCAATCCACGAGTAAACTGTGAGACATGACAGTTTTTATCCTATTTTTGCAACTTCACTTTTTAACTGTGAAATCTGCAAAGCTATGGTCTTGCACAAACTATTGTGTAACCACTGAGTGACCACTTGAATGTGTTTTCACTTCTCCTTAGCTGCGAACTCAGTGGCCCACTGTTGCAAGTGATGTATCTAAAGATAACATGCACCATTCAGTGTTTCAACATGTGAGACAACGACATTTTACAGCTGCTGATAACATCTGGTTCCACATCCCTTTTTTCTTCTTTTTCCTGTTCCAAACTGCAAAATCATCATTTTGTTCAATTTTGAGAATCATTTTCATTTTTTTATGTATTTATTTTTAGTTAGCCAGTGGACTCAACGAATAAAAACAAATTAAACCAGTTTAGGGCACAAACTTTGGCACTGGTTAATGCTTGTCAAAAATCTGGGTAAAGACTAGGGTTCAGAAAAGTTACTATAATTTAGTCTGCACTTTCTCTGGTACATACTAAGCATAAAACCAGCAAATGACATCAGTGTCAGAAAGAAAAAAAGTTCTAAATGATCACATATGTATCCTAATTTATGAGATGAAAAAAAACTGTACTACAAGTTGTTTTACCTCAATCCTCAGAGCTTGTTTTCTGTGTGTGCAGGATCATCTTCTGTATTTTTTATTGCTATAGTAATCACCAACGATGACATTAGTCATCGATGGTAATAAGAGGAGGAGGGAGTCTCCAACAGCAGAACATTCAATAACAGGCTGCGCAACTGTCTGAGCCTCTGTCCATGGTCCTGAACCACTCATATACACCCACAGACTTAGTGCAAGTAGAACAATCTGAACTGATATTCTATTAACAGATAACCCAACCAAAGGTTACGTTCAGAAGAGAAACAAGCAGCAGCCTGAAATTTTTTGTCTATTTGCACACACGTAGATTTTAATGTTTGGAATTAACAGACGGCGCTGCTGTAACAGAATGCGTGTTTGACCCCTTAGAATCAGGAAGAAATTCTTGCTGACACATAGCTGCTGAGTAGCCTTCAGCATTGAGATGTGCAGATTCACTTCAAATCTAATGAAAAATTCAAATGCTATTAAAAGTTTAAAAGTTAAAAGTCTAATGTAAACAGATCGAGCTATAAGGTAGACAACTTCTCATGGTCTTCTGTCCTCTTCCCTTGACTGAGCATGCTGTCTTCCTTTGTTTTAATCTTCTCTTGCTCTCTCCTGAGATGTCAAAGAAGTAAGTGTGCCGGGAAGAACAAAGCACTCACCTCAAATGGCATCCATTGACATAATGCATGAGGAGACATCCTCTGAAAACACCACAACAGGAAGTGTTTGGACCTACGAAACATCCTGCTTTCTGAAAATTAAATGACATGCTGAAGGAAGTTGCCGGGTGAGCTAGTTTTTTGACTTTCTATGACTAATACAAAAAGGACCCAACAGGATAAAAGACTGCTGAGCACACAGTTGAAAATCCAGACCATAGACTGTATCTGTAATTTACTGTCGAGTCTTAACCTTACAATATAAAGCACCTTGAGGTGACAGGTGTTGTGATTTGGCTCTATATAAGGAAAAATCAAACTAGACAGAATTTAACTGACTCTGTTATTCAGACACTGACTTGTTGTGAATGTGTGTATGTTTTACTCACCTTAAGCCACCTTAATATTGTCCACCTCACTCAAACTCTACATATCACGTGATATAGTATTGTCCATTTTCAGGTGAGTTAACAACTTCAAATGGTGTGAAAATAAAATAAGGAAAAGGTGCTGTCATTACTTACAGTTAACACTTTAGGACAGACACCATTATTAAATCATAAATTGTTCATTTATTTAACTTTGTTGAATACTTGTTTTGCTGTCAACAGTAAAATTAATAATAAAATAATGGCTTTGTAAAACACTTTTGAAAAGTTGGCATTGATAAAACCTGCAAAATATATATTTTTTAAAGACATGCATGTCTTTAATACCTGCATGTATTATGTAGATATTATTATGCTGAATCTGTTTCTGGGTTAGTTTTAGGCTCAAGTGGCTCAATATTTGTCTCAGAAACTTTTCTCCAGAAGGCATAAGGCTCTTCCACATGGGCAGCTGCAAAGGTGTTGATTTTGGAGCGGGGGCTTCTTTCTTGGGCACCACCTTTACACTGTGTGGTAATATAAAACTAGTTTCAATGTGCACAGTGATGTTTGTGTTCCAGCATTTTCCAGTTAATGGGAGGCTTGGGCCTTGGTATCCCAAGTGTTGGTAGCTTCCTGAATATTACAACCAAATTCTTCTAATTTGAGGGTAAGAACTTGGGTCTTCTTTCAGACCTTGTTAAAGGGGTGATACATCAAAATAGCTTGACAACTGACTTGTTTGCACTGATGATCTTGGAATCTGCACTTCCTTCTCAACTTTTATAATCCTACAGCTGGAGAAAATCCTTAGATTTTCTCTGTGTTGCTTGGACTTGTGCTGAGTGTGCTGAGTACTGGTCAGTCCAATGAGTACTGCCAAACACTGCAAAGCTCTCCAGAGAGTGGTGCGGTGTGCCAAAAGGATAATTGGAGGTGAGCTTCCCTCTCTCCAGGACATCTACAGGAAGCAGTGCCTGAGGAAAGTGGGGAGAATCATCAAAGGCTCCAGTCACTCCAGCCATAAACTGTTCAAACTACTTCCATCAGGCAGGAGGTTCTGCAGTATCCGGTCCCGAACCAGCAGACTGAGAGACAGCTTTTTCCATCAGGCCATCAGACTGCTGAACACTTTATAGACACCTCCCCTCATTATGCACTCCATAATGTACATACAGTGCCATTTCTTTTGCACAATATCCAACTGCTAACCTCTGTATATTGTATATTTTATTTTATTTTATTTTATATATATGTATACACACACACACACACACACATATACATATTTCGTATACATATTCAGTAATGGGCATACATTCTTATATTTGTACATATATTTATTCTTATAATTCTCAGATTCCCATTCTTATATTTTGCTTTGTTCTTATGTTATTGTATTTTGCACACCTCTGTTGCTTGTGAAGCTTGCACACAAGAATTTCACTCGCATGTGCTGTACCAGTGTACAGTGATTTGATTTGATTTGATTTGACATTCTTTTTATGCTTTTAATGCTTTTAGAGAAAAAGTTGAATCTCAATCAGTACTTTAGCTTTACCAGAGATATTTTTTAACAGTATCTCTAAAAGTAAAGAATTCTGTACTTTTGCCACCTACGTTTCACCATGGAAAAAATGGTTCAAAGAAATCACTAAAAGCCCACAATTACCATGACATTCACGCCCATGACAAGTGTATGTAAACGTCCAACCACAACTGTATAAAAGATAGTTGTGGCTAACATGATTGGTTTTTGGATTCCAGTTTGTAAGTCTTTAGCTGAGTATTTTGGTCATGACCTGTTTTTGTTGAAACTCTGTGGAAAAAGTGAAAACTCTGTGCACTCATATTAGTTAGTCATAGGGTAGCCACTATGGAGAGAGTCACTTTATTGTTATTTTACTCTAAATGTGACAAAATATATATAGTGAACACAAAATATTTAATAAGAAATGAAATTAGTGACCAAGACCAAATACTCATACACTGGGGTATGATACGATACAATATGGTAGTCCAACATTAGTACAACCTAGAACAAAAAACACTCAACAATGCCCATACTGCACAGTTACCTTTAAAAACTGTTATTTAAAAGCTTGATTGATGTGGTATAAATGGGGGTGTTTTTTTTACTTATTTAGCCTGCATTGTAGGACTCTATATCATCTGCCAGATGACAAAAACTCATAATCATAATGGAGGATATATAATGGGTCTGGCAGAATCAGAATACATTATTAATCCCTAAGGAAATTATGTGGTTACAGTTGCTCCAAGACAATAAGAACAGTAACAGATGGAGCCAAATTAATCCAAATTAATGACAAGAATATTTATCTCAGTGAAGAACAGTTTGTGATCTGTGTTCTTGTGGTTGGCTAAGTATGGTTGCATTGTGTTAAAGGTAGAGCTAAACTCAACTGACAAAATACAGACATGGTGCTTGGGATTTTCCAGGTGCTTAACAATCAGGTGAATGATACTGGTGACTGCATCATCAGTACTCTTCCACTGTCTGAAAGCAGGTACTGTATGTGAATCTACAGACACCTGGATGACAGGAAATCAATCTGGAGTGAGCTATAATGCAAAGGTTGGTCATGAGGAAAATATTTGCCATGGTGATAAAGAAAGTCTTGGATTTAAATTCTCACAAACGTCTATTAAATAAACTTTGTTTTGCAGCTAGAGGGGGTCACCCTCTGCTGACCTCTAGACAGAATGTAGGTTTTCAGTTTTCTTCAGACCGATACTATGAAGCAGGATCCAGCTATCCAGCTAACTTAAAGGTTACCCTGTGGAATTTAACCGTAGAGATCAACAGGTATTAAATCACTGCCAACTGATTAACCAGTTCTCTAGTGCCACCATTCCTGGGAGAGTAAAAGTGTCTGAAGTGTTTTACATTTGAGGTCTTTGTGTTTCCTTAATGTGCAACAGTATTAAATATTTCCAAATTAACCAAAGTACTTGAAGCCCTCACAACTTCATACAGGGGGCTTAATACTAAACTTCTGTACAGTGCATTTATTCCCCCACACACTCACACTGCTGCTTTGTCTGCAATAGCTTTGTTGTGTTCACTCTGTGTTGTTTATTTAACCTTTTCATATTTTTGTAGTGATAACATTTTATCTTCCTTAGAGAAATCAGCCACTCTGCTGCCAGTATGCCTATTAATAGTGGTGATTGGTTAGATGCTATCAGCGCTACCCCTTTCGTGTCAATGTACAGGGAAACCCTGGGTTAACAAGTTTATAACCACGTTTGTGTGACCACTTATCTAAATTACCAAAGTTATAGGGTAAGTGAATGTACTCGAAGCACATTGAACTCACTTTGTAGTACAGGGCCTAGATGCTGCACCCATGTTTTACAGTTAGTACATATACATATACATATGCAGGAGACCGAAAACGTAGGTAATTTGTACATTATACATTATTTGTACATTATTCAGGTAAAACAAATCAGTAATCTATGATAAACCTTATCTTTATTCTGCACTGTTCTTCTTGTCAGTCACTGAAAGGTTTATCCATAACTGTATCTACCTATCTGTACTGATAAAGATAGCATAGATGAAGACAAGAGGCCAATGTATTCCTTAAAATATACTGTTAAGCGTCTTCCATCTTGTGTCTATTTCTCCTATTGCATTTCAAATGCACCACTTCTATGCATGCACATTCACTGAACACATGACTGCAAGTATACATTTTCAGTTGTTTACATTTAAGACCACTTCATTCTGCTTGACCACTAACTTGAAGGCACATACTGTACACGCACCAACATGATTTTCATTGGAGAAACCAAACACCTGCTCTTAACCTGGAGCATTTAAATTCCTCTCTGAATTCAGCTGATGTTCACAAACCTTTGTGAACATAATGGGAGACAGAAGTCCTCAGCACTGACCCTTCCAATACCATAAGTTCCAACTTGCCAGCTGGCCAGTTAATGATCAACCAGAGTTTTGATAGGATTTATTGGCTGAGCTGATAAATTTCCGCATGTCAAACACAAGAGAAGATCATTGACATTCGTTCTCCATTATGAAACGCATGCTTTAGCAGGAACCTGTCTTTTCGCAGAAACTGAGGGTTGAAAGATTGATTTGGTGCCTGCCTCTTGCTGCATTCAAGCCCTGCCCTTCTGAGCCCCTAATCTTTCTTTCATTGACTAGAAATTTCTGTCATGTAGCACAATAATGTTTTAAAATTCAGTGATAACCTTATAATCAGCAATCAAACACTTGTTTTGTTACTTGTGTTGCGTTTCTTCTTTAATTTTCAGCATAACTGGAAGACAATGAATAAAGTAGTCAAACATGCATGCAAATTTCTATGCATGCTAGCACAAGAATCATGTGACTTTATATGGCTTACTATTTAGACTTTATTGTGTCAAGATACAAGAATATCATGGTGAAATGTTTTTTTGTTTTTGTTTTTTTGTTAATAGTCAACGGTGCAATAGACTTCCATACTTGAAATGTGCAATTCACTTGTATTTTTATTTTTATTCCTATTGATTCTATTTATCCCCTTTGTATATTTTATCTATATATGTCTTTGTATTTATATATGTGTATATATATATAATATTCTGTAACTCTGTAACTTCTGTCGGTGCTGTGCTTTTTTGGAAACCGAATTTCCCAGAGGAACCCACCCGAGGGATTAATAAAGTTTTATCTTATCTCTTATCTCTTAAATGCAAACTGTGACCAGGTCCAGTGCTGTAAACATGATATAACTCAATTATGTGACAATCCCTACAATCCTCACACAATTTTGTAGGAAGGGGGTAAAATGGATAAAAATTGTTTTCTGCAGTGAGTGGAGTTGTTTGTAGTCATCATGTCATCCATGATGCTTTGCACGTTGCACTTGGATTTCTATGAACATGCAGGATTGTCATGTCCCTTTCTTTTGATGAATGGGATGGTGTTGTAAAAAAAAAGGAGAGATTCACATTTTAGTCAAGACTGTCTTAAAATAGCTTGAAACTCATTTAAATCCAACTAAATTTCAATCTAAGTTAAACAGGGTCCAGCTCAGCATTCATCATACTTTGCAAACATCCACCCAGTCCAAAGTTTGGCTGAAACTAATTTCAAGCTCTAAATTAAACTGGTATGATCCAAAGTCTTTTCTGTACTGAATTACCCCACCACAACGGCTAGTGAGGAAACACTCTCTGTGGAAACATAAGAGGAAATTACACACGAATGAGACCGTATTTGGACTGATTTAAGCCAGTAAAACGAATACCCACATCTCTTCAATTTCAATGCAGCCAGTCCCACAGCATTAAGTTTTTAACTACAGTTGTGCAAAGGGAGGTCCTGCAAAATAACAGCAGAGTCTTCAGGCAAGAAAATTGAATCAGGCTCAACTTTTGCTGCACCCTAACTGGATGCCATCTGGCAAGGCACTGCATTAGTCACTCATATATACACATGCAAGCGTACATTCCTGATGCATTACTTTTAAATGCGAATACTGTATTTCTGCTTTTTCCATCTCTGTGATCATCAGAGATCAGATTTGTAATTTTGTGTGTTAAAAACCAATGTGCAGTGCTCTTCTCTAGTACGTCTTAAAACGCCCAATCTGTTCCTCATACCAGAGTTTCTACATCATATTTTACATGTAAGCAGTACCTAAAACAACACCGTCCCTCCAACCGTGTCCATGTCTTAACAGAAGGCAGTATTTTGCCTGAATACCTGCTAAAAACCCTTTATAGACACAGTCTACTGAAGATTCTCATTAAACTCCAGCTGCTGTTTAGAGAATGTTTTTGACTTGAGAAAATGTGGACCTCAACTAATCCCACTAAACTATGAATAGCACCATGACCACTACATAATTCGGATTCTCTGGAGGCAACCACAAAACATAATTATATCAATCCACACACATTTGAGACTCATTTGGAATAACAAAACAGCATGTCTATGCAGTTTAAACTTAACGTGGAACCTTATCATCATACCTGTTTCCTAGTATCTTAATTTGACTTTATTTGCCCTTACAGTTCAGAGTAGACATTTGTAGGATGGTGTCCAACTCTCTGAGCCAGACGACAGAAGGTGGACCCTTATTCCTGGGAATTGCACTTGTGGCTGGGTATTTCGACATAGGAAGCTCAGGCACCGCAATGATGTATTTGGGGCTTATGATTAACAGAAAATCAACTAGAAAATGAAGAAGACAAACACTAACCCTGAGTAGATAGTGTGGTTTGAAAGTCCAGGCAATCAGTCTCCTAACATCCAACTCTACCCACTGCAAAAACTCAACTCCAACTGCTCACACGAAACCATCCTGCGCTCCCTCCCACGTGTACAGAATTAGCTCTTTGATTGGGTCAATGAAAGCCTTCATTCATAAATTAAAGTTTGTTGATAAAGAAAAAAATATCTGATAAAATTTTATTTTCTGTACCATCTGTGTTTGTACTATAATTTTGTCACTTTTGAAGTTCAGCAAAACTAGACCACAAACATTTTCAAAAGTAGTGAGTAAACTGTTTTTAATAACAATTGCATACATCCATAACTACTGTTAAATTAGGAGTCAGTTTATCTGTGCTGAAATGACAGAAGGATTAGGGCACATGCTGACCAAATGTATTGATTTTTTTTTAAATATTCCAGATTATGTATTTCTTAATGCATAATAAGAAATCTGTTATTTACTAAACTTTACTGTGGATTTTTAACAAACCGCCCCTTGGCATCGATGCCACCATGCATCTGCTGTGACAATAAACACCAGTCTCATTCATGCGTTCTCAAATATGGATGCAAATTTTTAAAAGAGAGAAAACAGGACCTTTTTATCAAAACTACAGCCTTCATGAGTCTTTATACTTCTTTGTTTGTTAACACTAAGAGATATTAAAAAACGTGTAACTGAACTGATTTTGCTGCAAAGTAAATCTTAACTTAAATCCTTCTCTTTTTGCATACTTTTTTGACAATAAGCCACGTACGTGCATACCTACACAAAATCACCATGAAGACATAAGCACACAATGTACTCACATACATGCACAAGCTCATGCACACACTGGTAAGTCACTTTCATGTGAACTATACTTCCAAGCAGGGAGCAAAAAACTTTGCTAACCACAGTTTGCCCTTGAGCAGATAACTATGTTTGGTTTGCTAGATTTTGGACTTTATGTTCAGCGACGCCCTGGGAAATAAATGTTCTCAAGTCACGTGGATCAACAGAGTAACAAGCAGCGGGCTTTGTCATGAAATCATTTACAAGCACTGTGCGCTTAATGAGTGCTAAAGGTTCATTTTAAAGTTAGACCTGAAACTTGTATTTAGGACTGAATTAGGTGACCCTGAATCATCCCTCAGTTATGTTGCCCCCATGAAGCACTGATCACTACTCTTCCACTCCTGTCTTTTTCACTCTTAAAACATTTTTTATGCAGCTAATGCATAATGTCATCCTTTCTCTATCCTCTTGTGTAGCTTGTCTTTTCTCCTGTTCTCTTTTATCTCTTAATGCTCCTGTGTTCTCACTTCTCTTTGCCATTTGCTTCCACCATTGCTGAGAACTCACAGTGTATCTCTGTGGTTCTCTCGCTAATATTGTATTAGCGAGAGAAGTGTTTAACTCACAACATGAAGCAAATTGCTGCTGTAAACATACAATCACTGGCTACTTTATAAGGTACGTGGGATAGTACCTGGTTGGACCCCATTTTGCCTTCAGACCTAATTTAACTCTTCATGGGATAGATTAATCAAGATTCTAGAAACATTCTTCGTATTATCTTCTATATATTCAGTTCAAGTCTATAGTTGGGCTCAAGCCTATCCTGGGACAAGGTACACCCTGGACAGGTAGCCAGTTTATTGCGAGGCTAACACTAACAGGCAGAATACTGTCATTCACAGTGACATGAATGAATTGGTGATGCTAATTTAGCATCACCAATTAACCTAGCATGGACTGTGGGAGCAGACTCCAGAGTACCCACACAGGCAAGGGAGAACGTGGAAAGTTCCCAGAAAGGGCCCAGCTGGCTGGTGGATTCAAACCCAGGATGTTCTTGCTGTGAGACAGCAAGAACATCACACACTTGCTGTCTACCACATCCCAAAGGTGCTCTGTTTTATTGAGATCTGTGTCCATTTGAGTACAGTGAACTCACTGAGATGTTAAAGAAACCAGTCTAATTTTGGTAGGCCAGTGGGAAATGTAGCCTCAGTAGGTGACAGAAGAGGCACCTGATGAGCTTAAACGTTCTAATTTGTCCTGTTTTCCATTTACAAATGTTCTTCTACATATCTTGGTTGTGATAAACGGTCCTCGGAGTTAACTGAACTCTTCCTATTCCTTCTCTTCCAAAGGAGTCTGGAAGCAGTCTTCTTCTCTGACCTCTGGTGTCAATAAGGAATTTTTGCTCAGAGATCTGCTGCTTGCTGGATATTTTCTCTGTTTTGGATTGTTCACTATAAACCCTAAAGATGGCTGCGTGGGAAAATCCCGGCAGATCACAAACTGAAATACTGAGACCCGCCCATCTGGCAATAAAACCATAACACAATTAAAGTCACTTAATCACCTTTCTGTCCCATTCTCAGTTTGAAATTTAGCAGGTCGGCTTGACCAGGTCTACATGCATAAATACAGTGGAAGCCACACAATTGGCTGATTATATATTTGTTATAATGAGCAGCTGAACACATGAACACCAAATAAAGTGACAAGAGTATATAAACAAAATTCCAATTTAAAACTAAAATAAATTTTAAAAAATGAAGCTATTGGTAACGTTACACTTTCAATCAGATCATACTCACTGTATTTTTTACAATAAACTAAAATGGCCAAAAAATGTAAAACAATCATGAAAAGGTCTCCAGTGGTATGAAAGTGAGAAGAAAAAAACATGTTTCTAGGGAAGATTTGTGGTATTCACTGGCCATCGATGCCCTCATTCTTTCATCGTGACGTAACATATGACCTCAAGCTGCTCAGATGACATAATTGCTATCACCTGGATGATGCCCAGACATTCCTGAGGCTGTTCACTGCAGAGTAGACAATAATCAGTATTGTCATCAGCATACCAAGCACTGTTAAGCATGTGAGAAATGAGACAAAATGCTCTAACACTACTGCTAAAGGATTTCTGTGCACGCTCTTCTTTCTTGGCTGTCTCTGGGGATTTTGTCTGGGTCACGGTGACCCGAAGTCCTGAGGGAGTTTTACAAGCCACAGCAGTAAAGGGAGTTTGCAGTTTACTAGTGACAGCAGCAGTTTTATTGTGTAACTGCTTTTTTCTGTCAGAGTGGAACAGTAGAAATTCATTAATGGTCATTAATGGCATTCCTGTTGATGTGTAATTAAATACATTTGGGAAAAGGCCTCCTTGATTTCAAAGGCCATAGTGGTATGCTGCCATCTGCAGTTGTGTGCATGGGATACAGCACTCTCTTTCTATCTCCTTGTTCGTGTGCTTTTGTAAATTTCCACATGTAGGTGTGTGATTTTGTATTTTTGAAACCTGACTGTCTGTATAACTGATTTTATCTGTGTTTTATAGGTGCACAGTTACATCGCATGCCTGGTAAGGAAAAACATTGTAGTCTACCTTTTTAAAGTCTAGTGAATAAACGATACAGCAGCTCACGACCAAAATGCTTGTTTTAATGTCAGATGTATTTTATTGACACACACACCTCAAATGATCATAAAATATGCTAAATTATTTATGTAGATTCAAAACACATATGAAGTACAAATACTTACTTAAAATAGTTAGGTAGAGTTTTGAGGTATCGGTACTTTGCTTGAGTATTTATTTTTCTGACAATATCAACAGTGCTTATTGTGATAATTCGAGTTAAATATACTAGCTTTGTGTTATTCAAAGGTTACATGAAAATACTGTGCAATTTAGTGCAGCTAAATTGCCCTAAAGTACTGTGGTGAAGTTTACAGTGATGCACTCTGTTGGACTGGTGCAGAGCGGCTGTGGTGTTCATGGTAAATCGTGGTGATTAAATTCATTCACTGAATTCCACTCTTATATTAGCTTTATACTGTCAAGGGGTGGGAAATCAGCCATGATGGCTCATGTAACATGTGCTCATGTCTTGTTGAATTTAGTTGACTATCCACAAAGAGCAGCAGCACAGCTCAGCTGATCATAGCTCCTACAAAAAGTCTTCCCCATAAAAATTACTGTGACATGTACAAGTAGGGCTGCTCAATTAATCGAATTTTAATCTAAATTACGATCTGGGCTTTCAACGATCATTAAAAATGACTGAGCCGATTATTAGCACCTCCCTCATGCTTTACTCTCGCGCTGCTCCGTGTGGCAAATCGAGCGCACCTCTCTGCGTTTCGAACGCGCGTCACAACAATTAAGAGGACCCGAGGGAAGCTAAGCAGAAGTTATTTGGAGAGGAGAGTGACTGCCGTTGGTTGAAAAGAGAGGTAAAAAAAAACTTCAGTGGTGTGGAAACATTATGGGTTCGCGGAGTCAGACGTGGATCAAGTAGACATAGTGTGTAAACTTTGCTACGGTGTCGTAGCTGCACCACAGAGCAACACTGCAAAGTTCACTAAACATAGATGTTTACATTTTTCATTTATTTTTTATATTGCAAACATTTGCACTGTTATCAGTATTTGCACACTATTTTATATTATTTTTGACAATCTTTTAAGCCATTATTCAATACATTGTTATTGTTAAATAAATATCATCAAATAATCGAGATCTCAATTTCAGTGAAAATAATCGTGATTATCATTTTTGCCATAATCGAGCAGCCCTATGTACAAGTGATTTTTTTTTCCCACGCTGCACCACTACAACCAATCGTAGGGTTCCCACACCTGCTGGCTCCCACTTTAACTCCTCAGTGTACTAATTTATTTGTTTAGGTGCAAAGACAGTCACTCATTTACAATTCAGCGAATGTTAAATAGAGCTATTTTTTCCCCATTTGTCTTTCTCTTTTTGTCGTTTACATAAGAGATACTCACAGTGAGTACATTCAGAATTAGGATTATAATTTAAGTTGAAGTAAGGTATGGTATTGCTTTGTGTAAATGTTTTCTTATCAGTTAGCTTGGCAAGAAAAAAAACTTGCACAAAGAAGTTGAATCAGTACTTTAAATTTTTTTGCACATGTATATGTACTTCTACCTTCATATGAGGTTATGTGGACCTGACTTATTTGTGACATTTAATCTTAACTGACATGTAATTTATAGAAACTCATTGCTGGAGTTTTACATCAGAATTTAGATTCAGCTCTGTGAGAAATGAGAATAAGTATTTCCTGCTAGGACTGAGTGATATGAGCCAAAATTCATATCTCGATATTCTTTAGCTGGATGGCGATATACGATATATATTTTTTAAGCCATAAAATAAGAACAAAAAGAGAGTTCTTAGTCAAAGCTGTGTCCCAGATCTCACACAGACTCTCACTTTTATTAACATACAGCGTAGATGTACATGGAAAAATTACTCAGAAATAAATTATCAGCATTTATTAAATAATAATGCTCCATAAATATAATTAAACAATGTTGTTTTTGTGCTTAACAAAAAGCTCACAATTGTGCAGTCAAAATGTAAACTAACAGATCCTGAGCATAATAACAAAGACAGACAGATTTCGCAGCTTCTCTGTTCCCAAGTTCTACTGCGTGACTGACAGCCTGGAGTTTGAAATCCTCATTTGTAACCATGTCTCTTAACAGGTGCCATTTGTGGTCCTTATACACACACAATACGGTAATATTACATTGAAGCAGGGGCGATTCTAGAATTAGAGCTTTGGGGGTGCTGAGCACCCAGAGAGCTGCCCAGCCAGCCAAAATAAATCATATGATTCTTAAATTCATCAAGTCTCTCTGTCCCTGGGTCCTCGTCTCAAAACATGACATCACTGTTTTGTACATTTTAACACAATTTAATCCCCACATTTGTGAAAGAAAAGCAAAACACTTTTTTGAAAAGTCTGTAACAAAACCATCAAATCTGATAAAGGTTATTTAAATGCTGCTAAAGAAGAATGGATTGGAATAAAAAAAAAAATACATATCCTAACCTTAATTACTGGGGGAGAATAATGAATGATGCTCATAGTGAGTAAAAAGTAAACTGAGTGCATTTTTTGGACAGAGATTCACTTTTAATGTGTATGTATAATATAATACAAATACATAAAAAACACTCCCAAAACAGAAAAAAATATTATTAATAAAAATCTTTACTGCAGACACTAATTTTACTAATTTAATAATACTAATTTTGTGTTGTAAGATTTATGGGTTTCATGCTTTCATAGTGGTACTTGGGAGAGCTTGACATTTTTATCAGGTGGTACACACTGTAAGAAGTTTAAGAAACACTGATAAGTGTATGTGTACTTTTGGAAAACATTTAAAGCTGCTGTACAGAATCTTTGAAACAAGCTTAAAACATTTTTAGAAACAGAGCATCTGCTTCTCTTTACAGCGCCTCACTCCACCAGGGCACCGTTTGGCACTTTGGCACTGGCAGTCATACAGACAACTGGACGGTCCAAAAGTTGGCCTACCTATTACTGGCTGAGGTTTTAGTAGAGTTGTGGCTGAACCACATAAAAATATATTATTAATTTTAATCTCCCCAATCAATTATAATGTTATGTTGGAATGTTGTTAAAGAGGGTCAAAAATGTTTCAAACCAGTTGCAGATTCTGTACAGCAGCTTTAATATAGGGAGGACACAACTTCCAGATTGTGTGAGTAAAATCAGGTTTTTTCTCTTCGTCAGATTAATAGTTTCTGTTGTGCCTGTCACTGTTCCCTGTCTGTTTTCTTACCTGGTTCTTCCTGACCTTGTACTTTCTCCTCACATTCCCCTCTTTCCTCTCTCCCTCTTTGGACTGACAACCATACACAAATAGATTATTAGATGATAAATTACATTAATATGAAAAAAAATACTATTAAGATCACTAACAAAAAGTCCTCTCTCAGTTTACTTTCAACCAAAAGGAAAATAACCAAACCACATGAACATCTAATAAAAGATATAAATATTGAAACACTGATCCAACATTATTCTTGATTGATGGATCATTTGATCTTACACTTTTACCTGAATGTGGCTCCTTTTAAAAAAAAATTCGTTATATCCATTATGAACCTGGCTGTCTGTCTGTACAAAAAAAAATGGTAAATGTATTTATATAGCGCTTTACTAGTCCCTAAGGACCCCAAAGCGCTTTACACATCCAGTCATCCACCCATTCACACACACATTCACACACTGGTGCTGGCAAGCTACATTGTAGCCACAGCCACCCTGGGGTGCACTGACATGTGTGCGCCCCAGGGTGGCCCCAAAACACACACACACACAACAGGAGTTATAAGGTTAATGAGCATTCGGTCAGTTAGCTAGTTAGTATCGATTTAAAACAGGACAGTGGTAACAACAGTAGGCTACGGACAATTTTAAGTTTTAGGTTTTAAATAGGCTGTATACATTTCAATGGGAGCAACAGGACGGTCAAATGTCGCTGATTTTACTGCAGTGTAGGACGAATTGTAGGGTAGCAAACATCGCCGAAAAACAAGTTTTTTTACACAAGTTTTACAACAAGTTTTTCAGCTAAAAAGAAACATGGTCTGACTCTTACCTAACTATATAAAGAGTAACTGAAGGTTAAATGCAGCTAATATGTCCTGTTTTAAGCCAGGCACTAACACCTCTGCTCCGCTGTGTCTCAGCCACCAGCGCTCTGGCAGCAACGGCGCTAGAGCCAGAGTAGGGGAGAGGGGAGCTGGAACAAACCATTTTGGGAGGGGGGGGGGGGTATCTATAGAGATTGAAAATGTGACGTCATCCAGGGGTAAAACCGCAAAGGATTATGGGAACTTGTGGCAAGCGGTACTAGCGCACACAGGACACAGGCTTTCAATTGAAATTAGTTACACAGCGATAAAAAGAAACACAAAAAATGGCAAGAAGCTGTTGTATTATTAACTGCAATAGCTGGTCACATGACAGCCACGGGAAGCCGACGGGTAAAGAGATCGGTTGTTATCGGATTACGTCGTTGAAGAGAAATTGTTCAAGCCATGTTTCCGAAGTAACAAAGAGCCGACGGATGGCTTGGATTGCAGCCATTCAAAGACCAAATATAACGTCCCAGAACACTCCAGCTCACATGTTAGTCTGCTCCAAGCATTTCCACAAAGGTCAGTCTTCTGTTGTAGTTAATGAGTCATTTTTCTTAACATAATTGGTGATATAGGTTTCAAACAAGTCTGGCGCTGAACAGAAATTGTTGCGCTATGCTCCTTTGTTTATTGAGCATAAATAGTGAATTGTCCTGACAAAATATTGCGTTTCGCTTCTGTTATTACCATGGTACATTGACAAAAACATATAATTTTATTCACAGGATAAAACAGGTTTTTTGTATCACTAATTGCCCAGTACGATTACAGCATACAATATTATTGTCACTGCTACATTTCTGTAACGCGTACCAGAAATTATTTCCACTACTAATTAATTACCGTTGAGCTCAAAGGTCCTATTAATAAACGGTTAACAAATGTGTATTTATGAAGACGATTTGTGAGACTGGTAAACTTACCTTTGTTTGTACGATGGTCTTTCGTTCTACACGGTGCATTTCAAGGTCCTGTACCCATCCGTCGGTAAACTGTACCTGGGCTTGTTGCAGTGACCTGAAGTTACTAAATACTTCATGAGTGTATGCACTCACTCCAAGAACCGTATAATTATAAATATGAGCGTGGTGAAAGTTGGGCAGCACGCTAACGTCTTTTGTCCACTCTGTGTGCTCGTAAGGGTCTAAACCTTTCACTCCTTTGATTTTTTTTCTCGTATCTTTTCTTTGACTTTTCATCAAGTCTGTCTTTGTACGGACCGGCATTGTTCTCCTTCGTTTTGTACATACCTTTTTGGGGGGCAAAGAAAAAGCAAGAAGGTATTGGAACCGGAGAATGAACGTTTTGCGGTGCTGCAAATGCTTGCGTTTGATGCAGTACTTGGATTGTTTTGCCACGAGTTCCCGGCATGCAATGCGCGAAAGTCACGTGGTCTGTCAATCTCTATACTTTTGTTGTTAAAATGTTATGTCTCAGCCAAGTACTGTATGCTTTTTATATTTTTAGCAGTGTGTCACACAAACAGCAAATATTGTCAAAAAAAGTAAGAAATCTTTGGGGGTGCTTTGATTCATTCAGCACCCCCAAAAATGGGCTAAAATCGCCCCTGCATTGAAGCACAGTACGTATTACTCCGCGAGGCTCCTGACTACGGTAGTCATAATGCTCCAACAATCAGTGTTGCCAACTTAGCGACTTTGTCGCTATATTTAGTGAGTTTTCAGACCCCCTTAGCGACTTTTGTTCTAAAAAGCGACTAGTGACAAATCTGGCGACTTTTTCTGGTGTTATTGGAGACTTATTTATGACGACTTTTTGACGTGAAAGCGCATATCGCTCTTACTCTCAACAAGCAGCAGGTGCTGCAGTGGGCACCTCGTCTGTGCCAAAGCGGTCACAGGGGGAGGATAGTCCTCCTCCAGCTGCTATCAGGGCAGGAGATGTTCACACCTATGCGTCCAAACTGCAAATAAATCGCGCATAAGCGAAGCCGCTGCTCCCGCACTGACTGTAACGCAGTCAGTTCTTCTTTTACTGTTATGTTTTTTTTTGTGGACCACAAGGTTTAAAACTACTTATAAACACACACACACACACACACACACACACACACACACAAAGTAACTCCACCAGAGTGCCTATTTCGGGTCACTTTTGCCGGTCCAAGCCCGGATAATGGAGCAGAGTTGGAATTGTGACATTAAAAAAACAATAACTGCTAAAAGAAATTTAATTTGTAGTTCTAAATAAATTTTAAATGCATTTAGGATATTTTTTTACTGACTTTATGTCTCTTCCATGATGTTATTTCTCTCTCCAACAACGTAGGTTACAATTACATTAGCATGACCAATTATGCAAATTAGGCGATGACGTCATTTAGCGACTTCTAGCGACTTTTAGGAAAGCCAATAGCGATTTTCCTTACTGACGAGTTGGCAACACTGCCAACAATCCATCAAGCGATGCGGCTTCGTAGCTTACCAAAGTCGTACTAAAACATTTTTTGACAGATTGCTGAGCGCCGTGTACCACATAAAATCGGTTCACAGTCAGTAAGCACAACCAGAATTCATACATAAGGCGCACTGTCGATTTTTGAGAAAATAAAAGGATTTTAGGCCGTGCAGCCCCCGTGCGTGGGGCTGCATGGCATCAACGCGTTAGCGCAGCAAGCTTGCTAACGCATTGACGCCGTCCAGCCGTCGGAGATTTGCCGCATTAATGTAGCTATGGCATTAACGTCATTATAATGAGATTAACGCTACCAGCACTAAAATAGTAATCTCCAAATGTCTTTTTACTGACCAGCTCCTCTCTCTCTTGTCCATCTTATCATTGCCTGCAGGTGAAGTGATGGGGGAGGGGGAGTTGTGTTCAGTGAAGGAGAGAGGTGAAGCAGAGTAATGTTGCGTAGAGACAAAAGTGGACGAAAGAGAAGCAAACTTGCAGCTCCACAAGTATAATTATAACGTAACATAGACTATATCGATGTAAACGATATTGTCACAGCTCATATCTCGTATAAAAATATATCGATATATTTAAAAACTCGATATATCGCCCAGTGCTATTTCCTGCTATTCATTTTTTCACTCTACTAACTCTGAGATATGTTGGTTTCTGTACTCATTCTTCACTTTTTCAAACTGTAGATATATATTTGTGGAAATCCTTACTGTCCCTTCTTGTTCATACCAAGAACTGTTGAGTATCTCTCGATCCTTGTGATGATTCTATAATACGCTCAGTTATCAAACGATTCATGTAATGTCTCTATATGTCATCGAACACTGAACGTATAATGCAACAAAATTTAAAATTTAAATCACTAAACTGTTGAACTTTGGCACGTTTTTCCTCATGGAAGGATGTTGTTCCGAAGTGTCTTGTCCCTTGTGAATGGTCAATGAATAGTGAGCAGAGAGCTGTTGCCCAGCCTGATTGCCCTCAGGCCACATCAAGCGTCTGTCATGATCCTGGGCCATGTTGGCCCAGCAGTCTTAGTATTCATGTCTTTTTGTATTTTGTTCCTTATTTGATTTCCCCTTGTGACTTTTATCCCCTGTGTGCCCCTCTATGTATCTGTGAGCCCTTGTCTCTCCTTGTGTTTCATTCCATGTTTCCCCAGCCCACTATGCCCGTGCTCTCTCTCCTCCTGTCCGCACCTCTGTGTACTTCCTGTTTTACTTTGACAGTCTCCCGTCAGTGTTGTTTACTCCTGCCATGTCTCGTTATGTTCATCTGTGTCAGCTGTGTTCCCCGTGTGCTCCCACTTCCCTCGTTAACCCTCTGTGTATTTATGTGCGTGTCTCCCTCAGTTCGGTGTCGCGTCGCCAATAGGGATGGGTATCGTTTAGGTTTTATCCGATACCAGTGCCAAACCGGTACTTTTGAAACGGTGCCGGTGCTTAAACGGTACTCAAACCGGTGCTTAAAGAATGGAGAACACCAACTTTGTCCAAAAACCTCTTATGTTCAGCTGTTTTTTTGTAAAAAGATAACAATGTTAGCCTTTTCTGCAGCTATGGGGCATATATGGTATCACTCTTGGCTGGAAGCAGTGCTTAAACAATGGAAAAAACACAAACTTTGTCCAAAAACCTCTCATGTTTAGCTGTTTTCCACTTTTTCTTTGGTCATTTTAGCCTTTTTGGCCAGGGTGAAGGGAGTATCTGCCATCAAACAAGAAGACAGCCGCATGTAGCTATGATGATGTTTGCTAGTTCACCTTACATGCATTAATGTAATAACGTGGTTAGCCCTACTCAACGTAAATTACACACGAACAACATTAAGCTACTCACGCAGAGAAGAACGGCTGCTGCTGCCATCATCATCCGTCATCATTTCTGCTACACTGGCAGGGCTAGGGGCCAGGACTCTATTCTTCGGGTTTTGGGGGGATGTTGCTCCGGGTCCGATAACTGGCAACCCACCCGCAGTAGATGTGCTCAGTGTGAGGTCTCGCAGCAAGCTATCAAATACGGCGCATTTCTCGGCTTTTAAAAAAAACGCTATGCGTCACCAGGTGTTTCATCGGATTTGAGGTGTTACCTCCTTTGACAGTATCACAGTATCACCTTAAAGCACTTGTTGCAGGCTGCTGAGTTTGCATATTTTGCTGTGAAGTACAGCCATACATTTGACCGGTCCTCCTTGGGCATTTTTAATCTGTAGCTCTGCTCTAAAAGAACGTACGTACCTGGACCCGCCTACTATCCTCGGAAACGTAAAATGATTGGCTAGAATCTAAAGTGTATCACAGCTCAGGAAAAAAAAGCACCGAAATAAAGCACTGAAATGTGCGCTGCTTTTCGGTCTGGTTACTACCGTTTATGTCAGAACCGGTGCCATCATGGCACCGGATACCGGTACCCATCCCTAGTCGCCAATGTCTCCTCCCCGAACCTGTGTGCTTCTCTGTGTTCCCTCGGTCCTCAGTTAGCATTCCAGGTTTAGTGCTGTTTCGTTATAATGCCTGCAATAAAGCAGTGATTTTGAGTTCAGTTCCTGTCTCCGTGAGTTTTGCGTTTGGGTCCTCATCTGCCTCCACACAGCTAGTTCATGACAGTGTCCACAGTTTTGAATGCAACTTTAATAGGTCAATATAATGATTCACAAGAAGCTATGCCTATCTGATAGACAAACAAGAATTGAAAGTCTTTCTTAGGGGCAGACCTGAGAGTAGTGGAAGAAGAAGAAAAGATATACTATACTCACATGGCCTGGAACATTGAGCACAAACACAACCAGGCGTGGTCATGCATGCCTCATCGTCGCTCCCACAAAGGTCAGGTGTAGGTTACGTCAAGCTTTCCGACCTCAATATAAATGCTACCACAGTTACTTTACTCCTACAAAAAGATTTAATAGGTAAGAACAGGGGGCTGTAACCCACAAAAAGTTAAGTAAATTTATTCAGTGGAAAAGATACTAGAAACTTCTGTTTCTTCCATAACTTTCTTAGTCTAACTCATCACTTCTGTTGTTGTTGATAATATTTCCGTCACAAGGAAAAATGCTGATATGCGGGCTTGCCCAACAGTAAACCACGGTGTGGGACACTGTGTACATAACCACTCAGTTGTGACTAAACAAGCCCCGTAGGCGACCAAACCAGAAAACCTTATCTGCTGCAGTCTGTACGCACATCTACAGTAAATAAGGCAAAGTTAAAAAGGTCAGCCATAAAAAATGTTTAATTTCAGTTTTAGTTATTTGACAGATTTTTTTTCCTGTCTTGTCACCTGATTATATTTGTGCATAATCAGCATATTAATGCTGTCTTACCTTATTAGGTGTTATGTTGTACTAAGAAAGACTAGAGTCAGATAGCAAAAAAAAAATGAAATAGAAACAAAGTAAAGATTTTTAAAAAGAGGCTTTAAAAAGAGAGGCATGGCGATCATGATGCTAACCTTTAGGAACACACATGATGTAATTTGTTTTAGTTTTTTTACACTCCAACACTGATGCTTGTATAAATGGTTTTAACACATTCAAACCTTGCATATATTGTTCTTAAAGGCCACCTTGACATCTTAACATAATACTGCCAAACTAAACGGTGAATGTGGCAATAGTATAACACAATAGCCCTGTCCACACAAGCATCAGGAATAGATGTGTCTACATATTAGACATTTGATCCATGTAATGGGGTTATGGTGAACTGGAGAGAGAGAGCACTCAGATGTTTTTATGGGGCTTGCAGTATTAGCATACTAAAGCCCATTTGCAGATGGAAAACTAAATTCAGCTGTGCATGAGTATTTCCTGAATGTCTCTATGAATAAAGTCGCCCACCATATTGCAGTAGACTTGCAAGCAGTGGAATTCTGGCCACATAAAGTTACTATTATAGAGCCAAGGATCTCTCTCATCCTCGTTTGATGGAGAAAAATAACATGAACTGTGGCCACAATGCCACAGTAGACAGGCTACTGTAGGCTCTGCATGTCAGTCTTCATTTTACAGTACCACAGCTAGAAACATTCAAGGTCTTTTGTTCAGTTTGGCAGTGATCATTAAAGCCATACAGTGAAAACTACCTGCATTGTAAAACACCCCTCAAAGGGTGACGCAAACATTCCTTGCCATTTTCTTCCCACAGCTTACTGTACGTACAAGAAACATATTAGAACAGGCATAATCGGTCTTTTTTCCACCTAAAAATTAACGCACGATGTATAAGTGCATAAAGTCAAGTGCTGGACGGTGGCAACAAGTGGTGACCTAACATGATGACATCATCTTATTTTGACAGTTGCCCCATTTAATGTGGAAACGATTAAAGAGGAAGACAAAGAGGGATTTCACCCATTACCCATTAAAGTTAACCACCAAATTACATGGGATTTTATAGGCCATAAATAAGAAAATGATGCTGGATTTTGCCCTCCTCTAGCCACTGTTGAACCTCCCCTGTGAGTGTGTGTGTGTATGTGTGAAGTTCAGAAGGAGAGTCTTTGCCACGGGACTCACCCAAGTCACTGCAGTAGACGCCACACACCAGTACACAGTCAGTAGAGGTTTAAACAGCAAACTGGGGATAAAATGCACAAACACACACACATACGCACTCATTCACTTTCAACATACTGTACCAAATTCAAGGCTATTAAATTACAGTCCTTTCTTGCCAGCCACCCCTGGCAGGGATCATGTTAACAGTACCGACTGTTGAATGCTGTAATTCCTGGAAAGTGATGGGCAGGCTCTTTACAGTTTATTATCTCGCGCAGCTCCCTCTCATCCATCCTTACAGTCATCACAGCAAAAGATCTCTCAGCACTTTCACCATTGCACCACTCATTCTCTCAGCCATTTGGTTGCGATTTACTACCACAGACGTTTACAGCAAATTGTTCCTTCCTCTCCTTTTTTTCTTCATCTCTTCTTCCCCCCGTATTCCCTTCCCATTCTGATCTGTAATATGGTATTTCATTGTGTTTTGTTTGTTTCACCGTGACTCCTTTCATCTCCCAGTCTGTCTGGCCTCATATCATTTTTAAAGTGGACCCAAATGCTTTCCCTGGCAGTTTCTAGCATGTGCTTCCAGTAAGTCTGAGACATAAATCGAATATTTGAAAAAAGACAAATAAATACAAGTGTAAATATCCTCCTGGAAATGGCCTTAGCAACTTCTGTGTATAATTAGGCTGTCTTCTGTGAGTGTACCATATGTGTCTGTTTGTGTGTATGTGTGCCTGTTACCGTGTGTGTGTGTGTGTGTGTGTGCTGTCTAGGGGGGCGGGGGTGGTGGGGTAAGACGCAAGATGTCAGCAGTTGTGTGCGTGTGTCTGTATTAGAGTGACTAAATGCCCTTTTTAACCTATGTGTGAAATATTCCTAGCAGGGCTGGAAATGACTTCGAGTCCCCGAGGTGTCAGTAAACTGGTCGGTGTCGGCAGACATCACAGTAACCACCCTCTGACCACTCAACACTCCTACACCTCCAGCACGAGCATGATTCGCCCAACAAAAGCTACGGGTTGGCATTTATCATATGGCATCGTGCTTAAGTGATTCACTGCCGTCTGGCTGCTATTCCAAATTAGCTTCCAGGAACACAAGAGAACAACAGATAGAAAAAGAGAGAAAGAATGACATAGTTGGCATTGGAAAGATGATTCACAGAAACCAATTGTGAATGTCATAATCATGATTAGATGACGGGGCAACCCCTCTGTTTTTCCTTCTGTTGTTTGTTTGCGCACATGTATGTGTAGGCGTGTGTGTGTGTTTGATCATATACCAGAGTATGTTTTATGCCAGTGTCGCCAGTGAGTTGGCACATTTTCGGTGTTTATGTGTGGGTATTGTGTCTGGACCTAGTGGTCACTGTATTCCAGACATGTGGTATATTCAGGACTGAGTGAATCACTCCTGCCAGCATGTGTTGTCTACCTCTGCAGTCTCTGAGAGGTCCGATTAACACCACACAGCTGACCCAACCCGGAACTGACCAGGCCGGACCCAATCTGACCACACCTCCAGAAATACACCAGAGACAACAGGATGAAACCAAAACAGGGGAAGCAATCATCCCTGCTACAAATAACAAACATCACATCAGAGACAAAATATTTTTAACTGACCCAAACAATGTGCCATCTGTTTTTGCAGTAATATATTTATGACCGATCTCAGAAGTGTCACCGTGATAAACCGTAACTGCAGAGCTAGACATGAAGACAGAGTTCATCTTAATCTTGAAAGCTACTCTTTATTTGCTCATATTCACAGTGGAGAGAATTCTTAGGTTATATCAATAATCACTGTGAAATACTAAGATTTTATTGTTCTAATTTACTCTTCCCAGAATACCTCTCTCAAGAGGCAAAGGAAAAATATGTTTGTCCAGTCACTAAACTGAAATAGTCATTTCACTGAAACTGCCGTATTTGTCACTTAATGGTTGAGGTAAGCTTAAAATAAATTGGCTAGCTCTGACCTGTGTTTCAACTTTTTTTTTTACTTCAGCAGTCAGATCTACTTTATGCAGCAAATCAGGCAGGTATGTAGCATGAGGCAGGGTTCTCTCTCAAGTCTTTTTCATTCTTCATGCAACAATTCCATCATTTCCTGTGTTTGACCAAGTGCAACACTATAAGTGCCTTTATGAGTAAGTGCAGCCTTATCATTTACACAATTTTTACTTGTTGTGCAGAGAAAACTAGCCAGGACGGAGATAGCAGTTAATCAATGTCATACAAAATAGCTACTTTCAAGTGTACTGAATCTTTCAAAGCTCTCTAAATAGTCAAAGACTTATACAAACAGCACCTATGTATACGTCAGCTAAAAAGAGAACAAAGTTATTGTGTTAGAGGCACACCTTTTGAAATAACACTCATTTTGTTTTGTATTTTAACTTAATAAAAGCCTGCCTTTGTTCTGCTTGTTGCTGTGGTTTGCTATTAAGACAAACTCAACACTTCCTTCATCTGTTTAACATTAAAAACCTTCCCGTGGTTAGTACACATAATTGCTTTGCTTCCCCAGAGTGCTTTTATTGTGAAATATCTTCAGTTTTATCACCTACATCTTACCAAAAATGACACATCCCGAAAGGCACAGTGAAGTAGTAATGAATGAACTGGAGAGAAAATTATTTTCTGTCAAAAAAGAAGCTTGTGAATGCATTGCACTGATGGAATTAGTACTGTGGAAATAAGCAGCTCATTATACTAAAATGATCCTCCAGCCAAGACAGTCATTTTTTCCTGTTTACCGTGTACTTTTTTGGAGCTGTTTTTTATTTGTTAAATCCAGCCAGCAGTTGTTGAAGATTATCTCAGGATCAACAGACAAGCTTTTCTTTTTTTTTCTTTTTTTCTTGGGGGGGGGGGATGTTACATAAACATTTCACACTTTAATATAAGTGATCAGCAAAAAACACAAAAAACTGTGGCACATTTCCTCCAGAATCTGTTTATTATGAAGCAATTGTATCCTCATTTTAAAACAAGAGCCTTGCCCTTTATAGTATTTACACATTTAGGAGAACTTACTATAATTTTTCATTGTTCTGCCTGTGTTTTGGGTGTCCATTTAGGGAAACTTAGGCACGAATCCCTGCTTTTTGCAGATGATGCGGTTTTGTTGGCTTCAATGGAGCGTGACCTTCAGCACACACTGGAGCTCTTTGCAGCCAAGTATGAAACAGAGAGGATGAGTGTCAGCTCTTTCAAATCTGTGGCCATCATGTTCTCTGAAAAATGGTAAGTTGTAGGGCTGGGTATCGTTACTGATTTCTAGAATCGATTCGATTCCAATTCACAAGGTCCTGATTCGATTTGATCCACGATTCGATTCAATTTGATTGATTCGATTTGAACCGGGAAAATTTTGCCTCAGAAATATTATAATTCTAATCATTTATCAGTACATATCCATATTTTTATATCTATAAAAAGAAAGCTGACACTTGTGAGACTTTTTTAGAGGTGTAAGCATCACAGCAGATGCCTTTGTGTCAAAGTAACAGTGCATAAAACACAGAAAAACATGAAGGAGATTTTCCTGGCCTGTCTTTTTATAGCAGATAACCTTAAAAATATTCTGCAGTAGAACAAAAACAGAAGAAAACCATGAATCAACATATAAGCATTACTTGATGCTGCTGAAGTGAAGCAGAGCAAAGTTACAGGGGTTGAATTAGAGACACAGCTAAGTGTTTCTTCAGTATTGAACAGCAGAAATGAGGCTTTCTTGTCGGAAGTCAGTTTAAAGAAAAAACCCACAGCGGTCGACAGCGCTGTATATAACGGTAGACTTGTGCGTAATAAGCAAGCGAATAATGCAGAAAACAGATTTTTAGACTGGAAACTGTTCTTGGAGTGCACTGAGAGAGAGAGAGCTGTGCATGAAGTGTCATTTTATCGTGGTGGAAGCAAAACAGCAAAAGTAAGAGAGAATTCATGACGATGTTTATGTGAAGCGAAATGTGAAGCGTAGTTTGGATCTTCTTTTGCTGCTGGTTCAGTCAAATTCGGTTGGAGAGAGACAAAGCCTACAGCTTCAGAATCTAGCGCAAAAAAAGAGAGAGAGAGATGTAAACACAAAGCGCGGTACGTGCAGTCGGGTGAGAACGCCGACATCTCACTGATTCTGATCCTTCGGCAGGTCCGCGCTTTGTGTTTACATTTTGTTGAAATTTTGTGAGGTTTAACCTCAGATTCTGGCGTTTACGGCAAAATTAATTTATATTTAAAAATCGATTCAGGATTTTAATGAATCGATATTGCGTTATTCAAGCTAGAATCGATTTTAATCGGAAAATCGATAATCAAAACCCAACCCTAGTAAGTTGCTCCCCATTAGTTGGTGGAGAGGGGATGTCCCAAGCGAGGGAGCTAAGTATCTTATTCAAGCTAGATGGGAAGTCTGGTGTGGCATCAGAAGTAATGTGGGTGAGCCCTCACCTACGGTCATGAAATCAGAGTAATGACCAAAAGTAATAATAATAATAATACATTTTATTTGAGGGCACCTTTGAAAAGAACAAAGTTATTAAAAGAAGCAATAGTCATAAAATACATACAATAAGTTAAAATTGCAAAACAGAACTTGACAACGGATAAAATCAGCACTAAAGCGAATAAGTCAGTTTGAACAGATGCGTTTTGAGTTGTGACTTAAGAGAGTGTACGGTTATGAATGCAGTTTGGACGGATTTGTGGGATTGTTTGAACTAAATGGTTTTTCAGTATTCAGAAATAAGAGAAGAATAGAACAGGACACTGCAGACAGTCATTTGCCACTTACCAGTCAAAACCCAAAGCATATTGCCCAATTAAGACACTGCATTGAAGCAAGTTATGTCATGAATCTCAACTGTGCAATGGTATCCACATCTACACCTTATTGCAGTAAAGACACTGGTAATAGAATAGAATAGAATAATCCTTTAATTGTCCCACAAGGGGGAATTTGGGTGTAACAGCAGCAAGAAAGACACATATACAAACAAACAGTACACAAGACACAGAACAGAAACATACACAATTTTTACATATTTACATCAAAGAGAAAAAAAGACTCGGTCAGGTCGGAGCTGCTGATACTGGCTGCCAGCTCGGAGCGGCGCCGGAAGACCAAAAACTTGTGCTTGTTGTTTATTTTGGCACATTGTATCTATAGCAACATGAATGTCATCAAACTTTGAGCATGCATAGTAGACACATAACTTGCAGGAAAACATTAACACAAAGTAAGCATTTCTTTTAAATAAGATATTTTAATCAGATATCACAGTTGACTTTACAAAAGCAGTTCTTGTATCTGAATGACTATTAAAATTAAAGCTATAGATCTCTTCAAAATTTATTTAGACAGGCGCTCGGTCTTCTTAGTCTGAAATTGAAAGGAGGCCTTAGCGAGATGACTGATAAGAGACGGAGACACTTCCTTCTGGGAGAATTTTAGTGCTTACTGCGCATGTTTAAGCTTTCACTAATAAGAGCTCACATTTCATTGTATTTAGCCCTATGCTGGTTCTCCCAGCTCTCCTTTTGATGTTGGAGGTAACGAATACAACCCCATAATAGAGATGCTACTTCAGTCAGCTGCTTCCATGAGATCTGGAGAAGATCAGTCACAAGCCCACGCAGATGCAAGTCCTTGAGAAGGCGATGAAAAAAGGCAGCAGTATTTATCCCACTTGTGGCTGTTTTCAGGACTGGGAACAATGCTGTCTTTATGGTGTGGTTTTATCTCTCTGGCCACAGCCGAGAATGGTTGCTGTCTTGTGATGGCCACTGCATAAATCAGTTCTGGACCTCTTGCTTAGCAATGTAGTCATGCGAGAATTAGATAAGAAGAGGACATGGATGGAGAGAAGACAGAGAAGCTGTTTGAGATCATGAAGACAGATGAATTGAATCACTGATACAGGAAGAAACATGAGGAAAGAAAAGGGGGGAAAAAGAGGGAAACAGGAGGAGACCTGACAATTAAACAGCCAGTACAGTGCGTGCTTTTCAGAACAACTCATCCCTCCAACCATCTAAGCTCCGTTTGAATAACTTACCATAAATAGAGGTTTCTTATCGACTTATTCATCAAAGTGGGTTTCATTCTGCCTCACTTTGAATGAGAGGGAATGAGCTGTTCTTCTAGATTACAACTCCTCAACTTTGTCTTTGAGGATTAGGGGGAGGACAATAGAATACAATTGAGTCAGCCAGGGTGGGTGCTGCACAGATAAGTGCTCACAGGAATCAACAGAAGGACCGATGAAAACAACATGTTTTCCTGCCTGTGTATTTCTAGCGTCTCATAACTGTCTGAATATGTGAACAGAGATATTTAACGTGACTAAGAAGATTACTTTTCTAAATGGCGTTAAGTGGCTAAGTCAACACTTAAAGATTTTTTGTCCTTCTCAGACAAACTGTACTGACTCAGATAATAGCTGTTGATTAACATCCAACAGTTGAACAAAGCGCATTTATCAGATTCATTCACAGAAATGCAGATCGTAACTTGTGCACATGCTTGTCTCTATGTGTGTACATACACAAACACACATGGAAGAGGGGTTCCTTGATGCATCGGTAACCCTTCATTAAGACTAGAAAACACAAGCATAGTGAGGAGACAGGCCATGCTTTGTTAAGCTGCTGAGGGAGTTAAGTAATGCTGTTGAGCGTGTGTGCTCAGTGGATCAGCCTTAACTGTCTTTGGCGTTGATGAGATTTATCATAAAGGCATAATGTCATAACCATATCATCAACACAATGGCTCCTTAAGATTAAAGGAGATTTGGTGCGCCAGGATCTTTGAAGTCTCTAATGAAACACTGGAACATCTCAACGCAAGTGAGACACCAACACACTGATTCATGAGCAATCGAAAAAAAAAAGCAATGAGGTATAAATGGTAAATGGGGAGGTTTATGCCGCGGATGCCCACAGGAACACATAAGGCACATTCCCATTCATATTATTCCTTCCATCTGTGTGGAATATGTGGAGTTTTGTGCCTGTTCAATGTTATGTCAGAATAATGTGAGGTGCTCCCAGATGTACAGGCAGCAGCATTATCGGAACCTGCTTCACAGCACTATATGGAAACAACAGTTCCTTTGTGTGTTTACGCAAGCAAGAGAGACGGGAGAGCGCTTTTGACAGAACTTATTACCATATAGCCCCTCTCTAATCCTGCCATTCCTTTCTCCACCTATAATATGCCTGCATATCCGTTAGCGAGGCTACAGACGGAGAGGAATCTGCAGTGGAGGAGAGGGTGATCAGAGGGCGAGTAATTGAAAACACACAAAGAGTACTGACTCAGAGAACCCAGCTACCAAGGGAAGGTGTGTGTATGTCTGTGTGTGTGAGACCATGTGTTTATGAGTGTGTGTGTGTCTATGCAATGCATTGAAAGCCCTGATGAACAAAGGTTTGAATTGCGAAAGAGACAAACTCACTCTGCGTGACATCTGACTAAATACTTTCATTGTTTCTCCTGCTGAAAACAAGTATCAAGTATCGCAGCCGGGAGTGCAAAGAGACAATGCTCTGAGACCTGCCTCGTTAGTTTACTCCAATGTGAGCTCATTGCCACAGAATATACACTGTATCGAGTCAATCCACAATTTTGTTCACAAATCTTGACATTCATTTGCCACTGGACTGAGATCATTCTAGCTGCTGCACAGCAGTATATAATTTTCTTTATATGAGTGGAATCTCACTTGTGGTTAGTCTCGTGTTAAGACGCTGAGAAAATTCCATAATTTTGTAAAAGCAGTTTTACTGAAAATAAAGTGAAACTGGATCTAATTATCTCAACAGCAAAATCTGGACTTCAGAAAACTACTTCAATACTATGGCGACTATTTATTCCAGCCTTCATGCTGCATATGAGCATACTCATACTGTGTAACCCTGCCTGTGTGTCAGTGTCTCTTAACACCAACTCACCAGCGGCAAGAAGAGAAAACAGTGCTTGAACACTGTTTATTCATCTGAAAGTGTTAAATAATGTAACCCTGTGCACTACTACTCGGAAACATCCTGAGGCCTCATGGAAAGACTTAGCACAGAGAGAAAATGTGAGCGATACCGGGGAGAACTTGAGGTTTCTTTCACTGAGGTCTGAAATATGCTCGCGGCATTCGAGCCATGAGGATGAAAAGCTTTGGGACCAGGGGGCTAATTTACATAAAAAATCTGCGCCTATATGGTTGATTTCTACACTTCCCATATCACAATGCAAAAGCCTCCAGTGCTTCAGAGCAATTCAGCGTTTGGATTGTTTGATTGTTTGGGGCTGTCTGGGCTTTCAGTCATATGGCAGTGCTCCTCGGGACACAGGCCAAATTCATAGCATATGTTGGAAGGGTATGACAGGAGTTCAGCGAGTATGTGTTTTTGAGGTGTACACACACACAGACACCCACACACAGAGAAATGGCCTTTGTTTGAACGATATGTTTTTGGCAAGCATTCACACACATTCATGAATAATGAATGCATGTGTGTTAACCTCCACACACAATGACACGCAAACACACACTTTCCCTCTTTGTGAGCCTTACACGTACCTAGTCACACACGAAACCCAACAAATAAACACAGACACTGAGGGCAATTTGTCTTGATTTTGTAATCTTTGAACAAAAAGGTCAAACCGTTCTGATTGGTTGATCAGGGCGCTGATATTGTCTATCTACATCATTTGCACGAATGGGGTTTTGGATGTGAGTGTGCGTGTCTGTCTGTGCGTGGTTTTCTGTCCCACATTGTTGCAGTCTTCTGCCAAAGACACAACCATGTAAGGTAATTCACCCATCCTGGACGTGTGCTTTGTGAACATTAATATCGCAAACATCTGTGCATGTCTGTGATTGTGACTTGGCAATCTCTCTAACGTTTGCTCTGGACCCTGCGACACGATCAAAAACATATTTGTGCCAACCTTATCTTAAGAGTGGCTTTCATCCGCCATGCTGACTGCTGCTCTGGTATTTTTCTGTTTCTCATTCTTTCTTTCCCTCCCTCCTTCCTCCTCTTTTCCCTCCATCACCAGTCGTGAGGATTTCCTCTATTATTCACGTTTTTCTCCCCTTTTCCTTGCTTTCCCTCTCACTTTCTTTTCTTTTCTTCTTCTTGTGGCCTGTTTTGATTCAGGATGTGCCAGTTTGGGTGGTAGAGCTCCCCAAACCCTGAAGGGGCATTGGAGCCCTCGGAACATTGGTCTCTGCCTCTCCATGCGTCGGCATTGTGAGCATGGGCTAATCGTTAGAGCGAGGCCTCAAAGAGAGAGGACAAAAGGTCACCGTGGGTCACTTTGGCGTCCTAACATGAAAGGAGCTCCCAGTTTCAATGAGGATTAACCAAAAATTCTATTGACTGCGACACTATGGGAGCTCCCAGAATCTTATACATGTGAATTCCTCCTCCTTCCTTCTCCTCTCCTCTCCTCTCCTCTCCATCCAGCAAACATACAATCACAAACATACAATGAACACATCATTCAGAAGAAAGTTAAAGGAGTTCAGTGGCAGCACAACTAACAGTGAAATCCTTGACCCTTGACCCCTCTGGTGCCTTTCAGTGTGTGTGTGTAAATGTATTTGTTGTGAACACGTGTGAGGGAATTAAAGTGTCTGTGTGGCCAAAGACAGATTACGAGTCACCCAGCAGAGCCTAATTTAGAGGTTAATGTGTCAGGTAATGAACTTAATGTGCACACGCTATGGTGCTGTGAGGTAAAATCTGACAGGGCATACCTTCAAAGTCAGTTCCAAGTTCTTTCACTACTTAGAGGAGCATTACACTCTTGTGCACTCTGATAAAGAATGATAGACTGAGATCAAAATTCAAGAATTGCTTCACATCAGATGAATATATGACAGAAGCAGAATGGAGATAATGAGATGAAAAGATGAAAGAATTACTGAACTATAGCTGTACCCTCTGTGTTAATGTGCAGTCCATGGGGGCCCACATTCACTGCCTTTGTGACCTTAAGGCTATGCCATACAATGTTGCTCAGTTCCAGTTATCTCTGTTCTTTACATTTTGCAGAGGCCAACAGCAGGGTGCTGCTTCACTAGCCTGGCACCCACTTCATGTCATGGGCAGAGCTTAATAGCTACATTCCTCCCTGGCAGTAAAGCTTTATGTGCCCATACATCCAAGGGGCCATTATGACAGAGGCAAGATTTCTATTATCTTCCAACATGAACTTCAAAGACGTTCCCCTAAGTCGAAGGGTCGATCATGCAGAACCAAGTCCTATTCAGGTCCATTCCTAGAGTTCCATTGCTTCTGACATGCTTTTTTTTTTCTTGGTAGTGAATCGTGAATAGGTTCTTACACCTGACAGAGTGCTGACTAATGATAAATCCTCTAATCAAAGAGAAGAAGGCCACACAGTCATCTTTGCTTTGACTTGGGTTTGACGTTGATTATTAAGAACACTCACATCAGAGCACATCAGGCTAATGTGTTTATGCAACTGCCAAATTCAGATTCTTTGTTTGATCACACGTATAAAGTTATAGGTAATGAGTATTATTTCAGCTTGAAAAAATGTAAGTAATAATGCCTTCTTTATCTGAGAATTTGTGACTCATAACTTAATAATATGTTTGCATCATTTTTAACCTTTTGTTACATTATGTAAGTGAAAGGAGTATTCCCA
Source organism: Perissodus microlepis (assembly GCF_051167445.1). NCBI lineage: Eukaryota > Metazoa > Chordata > Actinopteri > Cichliformes > Cichlidae > Perissodus > Perissodus microlepis. The sequence continues at coordinate 4,981,986 of NC_140467.1, forward strand.
GGGGGCCACTCAAGCATTCAGAAGTCTTGCAGTCAAAAGGAAGACTGCACAAAGGATAGGTCTGACTAAGAATCTGGTAACAGTAATAAATTGTTTTCTTCTAAATTTCCATGCAAATCAGAATAAAATCTGGAAATTCTTTGCTCAGTCTGTTGAACTAAAGGCTCCAGGGAGCCCTGCGCACATGTGTGTCACTGATTAATACAACAGGCTTTCCCAAAAAATGTGAGGCAGAGGAAAAAAGAAAACACCAACTATCAAAAGGAAAACACAGATTTCCCATCATCATCTTCCCCTGTGTCACAGCTGCTGGTGAAAGTTCTGGGAAGTAGCCGTAAAGCTGGTAGTCACAGTTCCTTGGCCAACTGCCTGTCTGATACAGAAGCATCAGTGGCACCAGGAATGTCATTTACTATCAGACACCCGTGCGTAAGCAGGGGTGATAATGAAGGTATGCTTTAATACTGATAGTGCTGTTCATAAAAGGAAGAGATAGAACAGAGTCAAAGAAATGGTGGGAAATGTATTGCCCCTGATATAGCGATGGAGGAGTCATACTGCGCCCCCTTTGTGCACTAAAGGCTGTATTGGGTGCACAGATAGGGAATGGAGCCCTGTGAATCCATGGCACTAGGGCACGAAATGTGAAAAGAAGGGGGCGGACCTTCACTCAAGCATATGTTATCCATCAACAGAGAAAGCACAGTGATATCAGGGCTGGGCTTTAATTACATTTGAGTCTGACTGATGACACTAAGAATAGCATGCTGTTGCATACATGGAGTATACTTCTAGGTGGCCTTGGTGGGCATGGTTACATTATACTGCCTTTAATGCCTATTTTTCTCTGCAAGATCATCAGCCTTAATGTACGGTAACAATGCTCTCTGAGCCACACTATATGAAGTATTTGTCTTGAATCGGTATTTGACCAAAGAGATGCAATTTCTTGCCCTTTTTGGCTTTATTTAATATACTCTAAATCAGTCTATGCTACTTTGTAATTCGGCTTACCACTGGCCTTCCAAGTAAGAACAGATGATTGGTTGATATGGTAATGCAGAGGCACAAATCTGCTCAAAATTGTATTTTGCATAGAATATTGGACATTTAAAATTGCGTAAATGTTTTCATCTTGCTTTTTGTAAATGATGCGTACAATACATGCAGTCAGTGTCATGCAGCAAAAGTGCCATGTCATGAGCAAAGACTGAGCAACACAGAGCATGATAGAATAACACAAATTGAAAGAATGGCAGAGACAGATACGTGCACATGAAGTACACAGCCACGCACACGCACACACACACACAAACGCACACACACACACACACAAACGCACACACACCAATCCCCAAAAGGACAAACAGCTTTTGTTTCTGTCATGCAAGGCTCAGAGAAGCAGAGAGAGGCTTTATTGGAAAAAGGGCTGTGGTGTTTTCCTCTCCAAAATCACTAGGGCTCATTAGAGAAGACATTTCAGAGCTGGAAAAGAGCACATGACACATCACACTTCAGACAGCTGACCTATTTACAGGGTGACTTGTAGCATATCTTTAAAACACACTACAGCCCCATCACCAGGGACCAGTCCATAGAGTTGGGGGGAAAATATGAACTAATCTTCTTCTGAGGTTACATACAGGGAAGGGAGGGGGTGTGATTTAGCTGTCAAAGAGAGAATAACAGGAGCTTACACACATCAAACACACTTCAAATACCAGTGACGCACATATTCACGCCCTACAAACACACACTGTTATTTAAGTGTTTTATATATCCATATACTATATATGGATATATTTTCTATGAGTCTTCAGGCGCCACACCACAAGCTTCCAGTGATGATGGCTTCCATGTGTTGCCTATCAATGGTGGAATTTACCTTTTCCATGGAAGAAAGGCCACCCGACACAGTGGCATCCTCCAAAAGGCCTCCCTCTGAGAGAGAAATCTAAATAAATCACAAACTATTTAGTTAGATGATGTCATACATATTTTTGTAGGGGATACCCAAGGGGTAAACACGGTGTTGTGGTCAATGAATCATGCAACTGTCTGAATTTCAGCATTCATCTGAGCAGTTTTGGGGTTGTTTTTTTTTTAATAGGCCACCTAGGGGGGCACCCAAAACTAAATTCACTTTTCAAAGTAAAAGACACTTCACTTTACAATAATGCGTTATTCTGCTAGTCATCTGTCACTCATTGACACTTTGCAGAACCGGTTGCACACTTTATCTCAGTTTGACTTTTCAAATTTTTGGCTGATGTGGCTGATATTCTGACGTATGTTTTGAGACCCAGCAGGGAGAATTTGGATTAAAATGAAAAGAAAAAGAAAAGAAAATCTCTCTTTTACTCCCAAACTCATTCAAATCTGCATATAGACTGGCTTCAGCAGTGGCCCTGGTATTTTAGTTATCGGTCCACAAACAGTGCAAAACTTATTATCACACTCTTTTTTTTTAACCAAGAAAGGAAAGAATGTTTTGCTCCTCTATTACTTTGTCACTGATGTCCAGCATACCATTATCTTTTAAAAATCACAAACCATGTTCATACTTCACCAAACTACCGATACTGAGAGGACAATACAGACAGACAGTAGCTGATGGTTCTGATAGGCGCTGGGTGTAGCTATAATGGCTGTCTGTCCTGTTGTGGTAAGGCTATGATAGAGAAGCAGGAGCGCTTTTCTATTCTACCTGAGTACTTAAAGCGCTTTATATGACTTGCCTCATTCACCCATTCATACAAGCACTTTTTTCTATGCTTAAGAGCTGTCTTTCTAACATTCACACGCATTCATACTCAGATGGATGCACTGGAGAGCAACTTGGGGTTAGTATCTTGCCCAAGGATATTTGGCAAATTTATTAGCCAGTCAAAGCTGCTGGGACATGCTCCAAGGCCCCCACAATCCTGAACTGGATTAGCGGTTAAGAAAACGGAATTGAATATACTTTTAATTTAATAGGAATTTATTAGGCGAGCTCTAAAGATTAGTGTCACTAATTCAATATCTAAGCGAATGTGAAATATGTTCACAATCTGCAGTTTAAGTGGGATTTGCTTAGCTGTGCATCACGAGGAAAAGAATTACTTAGAAATAAGTCACAAAATCATTTCTGTTGTGAGCTCCAGTAGATTTGACTTCGTCGTGGACTGGCTGTGGTCAGCTGACCTGTTCCTCTGCTCTGGGGTTTCACTGCTCTTAGTGGATTGAGCTAACTGAATTCAACAAGATAGATATTAATGTTACATCACTCAACGCCAAGTCAGAATAAAAGCAAGTTTAAAATGCAGAATTTGCTGAATTAAACTAATTATTATCATCTAATTAAACACTGAGCCTGCTCTGCACCTATTTAGTATTCCACCTCTGTAAACTTAACCGCAATAATAGAAACTCAAACTTCATACAAAACCCCAACAATCAAACTATCATATGATTGTTGATTGTCAGGGCCTTTACCTTACAGTATAACGTTCCTTGAGCTGTTGTTCTGAGGTGGCTCTTTGTAAATAAACCTGAATTGAATAATACAAACTGGTTCATCCGGGGTGCCAGTTTAGCTCAGTGAGTGAGGAGGTGGTCACATGGCCAGATATCAGCACCCCAGGTTTGAGTCCGACCCCGTTTGCTGCACGTGTTCCCTCACTTGCCTGTTTATCATCACTGTTTCACTATCCAATAAAGGCAAAAATGCCAAAATAAACTGCATCAGATTAATCATTAAGTGAAGATAATAGAATGCCCTTCTGGATCGCTCAAACACAATTTAACCCATGCTCTTTTTCTCTTCCGTTGTTATGGAGTGTATTAAAGGCCAAACGTGCATTTGAAGAACATTATGAGGTCAATATAAAGTTGACCTTTGATCTTTCAGATATGAAATGTCATTATTTTTAACCTATTTAACATATGTGTCAGATTTAGTAATAATTAACAGATGGATTCTTGAACCATGGGCAAAAAGGTTTTGTGAGGTCACAGTGACTGTGACCTTTGACCTCTAAAACACTAATCAGGTCAGGTCACAGTTTGCGCAAGATGTAATGGGAATGACTGAGGTATTCCTGTATTTAAAAAATAAAAACAAAATGTATCACCGTGACCACGAAAACGATGCATCCTTAAGTTGAAATTTGAATGCGGCAGCCACACTGAGGCACTCTTTAGTAATAACCTCAGTTTATATGTTCTGAAATGGGGCAGCAAATTCACAAGCAGTTAAACAGTAAAGCTCATCTGTGTGAATACACACCACAGTGTAGACCTACAGCAGGGTGTTGCCAGCGCAGACTGTGCACGATCAGCTCATTCATCTCAGACAAATATTTTTTTAATGTACTTTTAATATGTCAGTGAGAATTTCTACATAGAGTATGTTCCCACAGCACAGAAGCAAGCGTGTTCTTATCTTAAATTGTATCGGCAGTGAAACTCCATCTCTTCCTCCTGTCTCGTTCCCACCTATCCAGTTTAGTCCAGTTGTGTTTTGAAAGGGTGGTCAGATTCAATGTTATTGCATGATTTCATAGAAACTCTCCTCCCTGCCTTTGAAGAAGGGAAGAGCTGACTGAAGCTGAGTGATCCCTGCTGTAAGCCCCAGTCTGGGCAAGACCTGAGTGAGTCCCACCAACAGGCCTCTCTCATACGCATCCACATTCTTCCTGCTCTTTTAAGCAACTGGAACAAATTCATGTCAACTCAACAGATTTACAGGGCACCTTTGAGGCTGTTAGCCCATTGAAGCCGACCTTTGGGTGCTTGTCCCAGGTGAGGCCTTTGAAAATAAACAAGAGGACAGAGGGGCTCATTCTTTTAAGGTGATGAGAGTTCAGGGGCAGAGGAAAACAACAATTACCAACGGTGTAGACATTAAGCACTGAATGAGAGCTGTTCAGAAGTAGAACTTTGAGTAAATAAGCAATGCAGGGATACTAGCTGTGTGCTGCGGACATTGATAAAAGTGAGTAATAGAAAACCTTTTTCTGACTCCACACTGACCTCTTTGGTCAAAGTGCTGCTGCTGGGCTGGAGGTGTTGGGTTTCCGTCAGCTTGGCTGTCTCTCGATACTCCATTTTCACACTATAATTAAGGTCTTGTACTTTCACATAAAGCGTTAATGGTGCAAAGCAACGTTTCTAGTCAACAACAGCGAGGTACCTGAAAACAACAGCGCACATGTTTTAAACGCACAGCAGCTGCAAAGGGTTGATGTATCAGTTCAACACTGTGCAACAGGATTGCAAAACAGTGTGTTTATTCTCCATCCGCCCACTCAGCTTGGCTGTTTAATTCTTCTGCTCTTTCGAGGATTTGGCAACGAGGGAGATGGGCCTTCCAGACTAACCTCGAATGCTCCAATGACCTTACCTTGAAATGAAAGGCCTAACATGTCTCTCTGGCATCAAAGCTCACCGCAAAGCTCTCAAATGGCATATACATACTTTAGAATAAACATAAGGAATGCCTTGTGACTAATTTGAGGTCACATGAAAGTGACATGCAAAAAAGAGAGCTTTTGGGAATAGGGAGCTCTTAGTCTGAGAGAATGTTTTTGTTGGCACAAATTAAAACCACGGTTAATATCTGCACAAAGGCCCCTTGGCTGTAAAGTACAATAAAGCTGTTATTCATCCTATAGATGCCCCCATGACCTTGTAAACAAACAAGAACTACAAAACCTGTGGAAACATTTATTATCTGCCCACTATCACTGAAAGATGACTAACAGCAGAGACATGATAAGTTTACAAAAGTATCAAGTTTATCTTGGTTTATAACCATTCATTACACATTTTACACAAGAGACACATCAAATTACCCAATGGCAAATGGCCAAAACTGCTCTAACACTGGCTCAAGTTTGGTGTTTGAAGGCATGCAAACAATGGTTTCTAGGAACTAGGGAGGTATCAGTGTGGGCCAATTGGCCCTACACATACACACAGTGCAAGAAAGAGCCTTTGCCTTGTCACTGCTTTAATGCCTTGGCTCACTGGGTCATGATGAGCTCCTAATGACCCGAACAAATGCATTCTCTATCCCTCTGTGCTTCATCTGCCGGGATTTTCTGCCATTGATTCGGCTCCCCCAGTTCGTGCCATTGCATGTGCCAGTTGATAGGGGATGTTTATGAGTAATTAACAACAATTACGGCCGTTGAGTTTGCTTTATTTGCATGAGGATGGTTTTTTAATTGTGTTTGTGCTAGCACCCAAGCATGAGAAGGCTTTTGTCGTAAAATGACTGGCTGTGGCACTCGAACATAGTGACCAGAGAAAACAGAGGGGAGCTGGAAGCATGAGTGTTTTGAAATAAGAGATTTTGCCTTTGAAGTTAAATGATAATAATAAAACATCTTAATGTAGAGTTTAGTAATAATTCTCAAATTAAACGCTGTAATTTTTAAACTGTCAGAATGAAGTGGCTTTAATTATTTACAACAAAGAAAATTCCAGCAGAAGCATTCTGTGTAAGAAAAATCTGGAAGGCTCTGTCTTTCTCATGCTCTCTCTCTCTCTCTCTCTGCTCAGTAAAGTCAGACAGCTTTAGAAATCATTGCAACCAATCAAGGAGTGCCTTTCGATTAATTCCTCTGTAGATAAATCAGTTCTGCTGGTTAAACAGCAGGGGGCAATCACAAAATAATCCCGAGTGAAGAGTGACTGAAGCTAATTGGTGAAAATAATTATTTACACCAACTTCTAGACCAAAAAAACAGGTGGAAAAAAAACAAAATATATTTAGATTTACTTTTCGCAAATACAGGATCGATTTCATGTAGAAAAGAAAAAAAAAAACTTTTATCACATCATAATAATGTCATTTGTTTTTCCTTACAGGGAAACTGATACTGTCTATAAATTGCTAGCATTTTTCTAGCATGACTGGTCCATTAAGGATTTTGCAATATGATATATGTCCTTTATGGCAGCTGTTTTCAAATGATAACTAAAACAGACTTAGAAGTCACAGAACTTACATTTGTGAAAAAGAAGCAGCAGGTTCTAGGGATCAAGTGGCCAGTGCTACAAATTCTCTGCTCAAGCTTGTTTCTTGCCTGAAATTAAAAAAGGGAATGTTGTAACACGTCTTGTGGTGCATTGACATTCCTATATTTTCTATGTTCGCGAGTCTGTTAGTGTGCACTTGAGTCCCAGTGACATAAATTTTGTCATCAGATGGTGAGCGCAAAGGCCTGTATGGATGTCTGCATACCTGCCTGTTTTATGTGATTGCATCGACTCCTCCGTGGAGAATTTACATTGCAATGCATCTATTACAGATGCGCCCCAGGCGTTGGACTTCAAGCAGACTTCAAAGAAGCATAACAGGAATTACTACTTGGCTGTTGGGTCAACAGCTGCCACAACAAGGTTTATCTACGTTTTACTGACAGGTGTTTTACCACTACGAAAACCAGTAAAAAGAAAAACTGCATCTCTTGCATTAACTTTGCAAAACACTGTTTGCGTTTTAAAATTTCCCTGTAAGTTATTGTTCTCTGGGAAGAAGCAACTGCAGTATAATGGCTCGTTGTATATAGACCTATCCTATTTGCACAAATAAATCCAAAAACCATTGATCTTTGTGGTCATGATGTAATCAAAATATCGGGTTTTGTTTTTCTTTGAATAGCTGTTTCCACAGATGACCTGCATCATGTTGATGATCTAAGTTGTCCTTCAGAACATGTCACATCTCCCTCACAGTAGAGCCTGTATCAGATGCATTCTCACTACTGGAAATACTCCGCCTGATCAAAGTGTGCTGGAGGCAGGGTATAACACAGCACTTGCTAGCTGTGAACATCATCGGTCCATCACTTGCAGTAGTCTCACAAATGGCTTACAGCTACTTGTGGGCTCCACAGGCTCTCCTCCAGAGCAATGCTGACTGTTAGAGGAGTTGAGGAAGAAGGCTATTAGTCCCATCTCCAGTCTTCTTCAATATTTCATAAAGAGCCTCTCTCCTGTCTCTTGATGCCCAGCAGCCTTCCTATGCATGCAGCATCAATTCTTTATTCCTGAACTGCAAACAGCTGTCACTTGTCTCCCAACAGGATATAAAGCAAGGTCCAAAAACCCCTTTGTATACTTTTACTAAACTATTTGCCCTGATCATTCATTTCCTCTGGGCTTCCCACAGTGTTATGTGTGCTGTTTTCATAGAGGTCGGATAAAGTCGTCATATTTAATCTTTTGCCTTTGAGCAATTGTTGGCCAGAAAATTCCCACAGTGCCGGCCTGCTTCAAATCCACCTCCATCGTCCCGATACCCAAAAACTCCAACCCATCTAGCCTCAATGACTACCGCCCAGTAGCCCTCACCCCATCATCACAAAGTGCTTAGAGCAGCTGGTCCTAGCACACTTCAAATCCTGTCTCCCCCCCACCCTGGACCCCCACCAATTCGCATACCGTCAGAACAGGAGCACAGAGGATGCAGTCTCCATCACGCTGCACTCTGTCCTCTCACACCTGGACAACAACAACACCTACGCCAGAATGCTGTTCATAGACTTCAGTTCAGCATTCAATACAGTCCACCCCTCACAACTCATCAGGAAACTGACAGACCTGGGCATCAGTTCCCTCATGTGCAAATGGTTACTGGACTTCCTGACCAACCGCCCCAACATGTCCGGCTGGATAACCGCTGCTCATCTACAATCACAATGAACACCGGTGTACCACAAGGCTGTGTGATGAGCCCTTTCCTCTACTCCCTCTTCACCCATGACTACAGACCTGCCGATGGTTCTAACACCATCATTAAGTTTGCAGATGACACCACGGTGATTGGCCTCATCAGTGACAACGATGAGGCCGCCTACAGGGAGGAGGTGGATCGTCTGGCTGAGTGGTGCGACACAAACAACCTGCTGCTTAACACTGAGAAGACCAAGGAGCTCATCGTGGACTACAGGAGGAATGCTGACCCACATCCACCCATCGACATTAAGGGGACGGCTGTGGAGCGTGTGAGCAGCTTCAAGTTCCTGGGAGCCCACATCTCCGAGGATCTCATCTGGACTGGTCAAGAAGGCTCACCAGCACCTCTTCTTCTTGAGGACTCTGAGGAAGAACCACCTGTCCTCAGACATCCTGGTGAACTTCTATCGCTGCACCATCGAGAGCATCCTGACCAACTGTATAACAGTCTGGTACGGGAACAGCTCTGCCTCGGACCGGAATGCGTTGCAGAGGGTTGTGAAAACTGCCCAGCACATCGCCGGAGCACCACTTCCTGCCATAAAGGACATCTACAGGAATCAGTGTCTGAAAAGGGATGGGAAAATCATCAAAGACCCCAGTCACCCATCAGATGGACTCTTCACCCTCCTGCCCTCTGGGAGGTGCTACAGGAGCCTCCGGACACCAGGTACCAGAACAGCTTCTTCCCCACAGCTGTCAGACTCCTGAACTCTGCCTCCTGACATCTGACTTACATTAAACACATGGACTGGATATACAAACACCCACAACCACCTACACACACACACACAATGGACAACTGTACCCTCATACACACAATAATAACATGGACTGAACCACCACTCACAACCACTAGCACTTTATATAGCCTCTGTAGAAATTATCCACATATCTCACTTATCTTAACTGCACTACTGTATAGTTCTGTGTAAATAATCAATAACCAATTTATTTCATATTTCTGTATAGTTTTTTTTATTTCATATTTCTGTATAGTTTTTCATATTTATATCCTGTCCATAGCCTGTACATAGCTTGTACTCACTACAGCCTGTACATACTTATAGTTATATATTCATTTCATACCGTGTACATTATAACATATATATCTATATTATTGCTAATATATATTTGTAATATATCTATATCATGGCTAAAGCACTTCTGAATCGATGCAAACTGCATTTCGTTGCCTTGTACCTGTGACATGTGCAATGACAATAAAGTTGAATTCTATTCTATTCTAATTCTAAAATGTGAGTTTCGTTGCTTTATGCACTCTGAATTAGAACAGGGAAGTCATTTTGTAGGTCCTGCTTGCACAAAGGAGGAGTACCACTACTTATAAGGACTCTGGCAAAAAAAAATGCTCCCCAATTGGACAGATTGATATCCCTGAAGTTTAACTGACTTGATGTTATTCTGTGATGATTGGGTCTTCCCATAATTTCTTTTGATCATTGTAATTTACAGTGTTCAAATTTAGTTCAGGAACTGGGGGATATATATGCTGCAAGCACAGCTTTGGGTCCAGTGGGACTTTGTTCCCTGTCAATTCAGAATTTGATTTTTAAAGCTCCTTACTGTACACTTGGGTCTTCCTGTGCTCCCTCTTATACAATGGAAAAGGCTAATAATTTACATTTTACGCAATATTCTGATTAAAACTGTGCAATTTAACATGAGTAATATATAGTCTCACCAACTATCTGTACTCAAATCATTTTGTTCTTTTGTTAATAGACTGAATTCGAGCCAACAGACATGCTTTATTCCATTCATCTCTAGAGATTTTCATCTGGGGGTTGTTCCTCTCTGTAGATAGATATGAAACAGAGTTATCCTTTTAGCCTGTAATAAGTGTGCTATAAAACCGGGTCAAACCACCCCTGTCTCTTACGTGTTTCAAGGTCAGTTGCTCTCTAGTGGATAATATAGGCGCTGAATAATTTTTAGTTTTTGAGTATACACATTTTCTGATTTGTAAATATTTCTTTAAATGTTATAGAACACTTTGAATTTCATAAGAAATTGCTAAAAGACAATAGTTTACCTCCTTTGTGTCAATTGTTAATTTCACCACTTTTTAAAACTCTACATCATTTGTCCCAGGAATATTATAGTACATGATAGTAGAAGGCATACATTATACTGTAACATAATCTTTTGTGTTGCAAGTCAAATTAATAAGGTATTTCAAAAAGAAAGGGTTTATGACATATATAAGACTTGTGATTGTGATTAACAGACATACAGTGAGAGTGCTATATTATTTCAAAGCTGAGCTGATACAGTCGCATGTTTGGTGATTCAAACTCTCCTTTTTAAATTCTCAGTACAAGCTGGACCTGTCTCACGATTCCCGTGAACAGCTGCATCACGATAATGATGCTAAAAGGACGTCTTGTACATATTAGTGAGACACGTACAAATTGTACCCAAGGTTGCTAGTGACCTGAGCAATGCATTTAAGGATTGAGTCCACCTGATTTATGTGGCACCATTTCACAAGTGCAGCCATCTCAGGACACTTTATATTGTAAGGTGAAGACCCTATAAAATAGAAGAGAAGAAGCCAACAATTCCCTTTAAGGAAGCACTTGGCAAGAGTGGTGAGGAAATATTCCCTTACAACAGGAGGAACCAGTACCTGCAGAAAGAGTTTCTTTCAACTACTTATAAACTTTTCCTTTCGCTCTTGCTGCTATCCTAATGTCACAAATCACCCCTTACACTCGTTTCCACAACCCCACTCTACCTGGACTCTATTCTTCACCTCTCTTGTGCACTGTCCATTGCTTTAGGTGGTTAATCCCAGCTATTTCAACGTGTCCACCTTCACTGCCTCTACTCCTTGTATCTTTACTGTTACACCTGCCTCCATCTTATTCTTCACATGTAATACATCTTGTTTTATTTTTATTCCTCTTCTCTCCAGTGGATGCCTCCACCTCTCCCTGCTCTCACTACAGATCAAAATGTCATCTGCAAACATTATTGACCACAGAGACTCCTGCCTGATCTCATCTATCAACCCGTCCATCATCACTGCTAATAAGAAGGGGCTCAGAGCTGATCCCTTGAACACACCTGTCATCCCTGCCACACACCTCATCACCATCTCGCTGTCCTCATACATGTCCTGCAGCACCTTCACATACTTCTCTGTCTTGGACCCCTATCATATGCCTTCTCTAGATCCACTTCTGGCACTCTCTATACACTTTTCTATACTATACAAAGCCATACTGCTGCTCACTGATCATTACCACTCTTGTTAACCTAACTTCAACAACTCTTTCAAATAGCTTAATGGTGTATAGCTTAATCAGCTTTATCCCTGTGTAGTTACTAAGGGGTAACATAACTAAAAGCTTATTTCATAATAAAAGCATATTTTTCTCTATGTGTATTTATTTATATTTATTTATTTTACATTTCTTACTTTCTAAAGATGCAGTTTTCAACAAACGACCTGGTTTAACTTTCCACTTCTTTCACAAAACATATCCACGTCAAGTACTCTTTAATAATCAGAGAATCAGATGGGGATCGTCTGTGTATTCGTCAAACTTCCTCTCCTTTGAGGTGGATGGGAGTGAGACACAGACAGACCGCCCCGTAGACGACCTGATCACAGAGATGAAAGATTGAGAGACAATCAAAGATAAGAAAATAAAAGAGATGACAAGATGAAAGAAGGTAATCGCTGCGTCATCAGCTGAATTGCTCATTAGATCAGACCGCATTCTGAGAAACGCCCAGCGTTATGAAGAGACAGGGTGGCGTGTATCTTTTCCCATCCAACTTTTCTCTCTGCATTTGGCACCGTTCACTAGTCGCATCCTTGCACTCTCGGTGACCAGCACATTTCCATGAGCTTTGTACAGGCCAAGTCACAGCATCACAGGCACACTTGTGGCTGCTTGAGTATTCTGTGACGTACATGATAGTAGAGGGGCATACATTATGCTGTCATTTGCTGTCAGTCACCCTGTTCCTCCCTCCCTAATCCAGACACTTTGCACTGAAAGAGCTTTGTCACAGTCAGTGTGTGCATCAAGCCTAATTGTTTCAAGTCAGCATCTGTGGTTAGAGCCTATCCGGAATTTGAACTTAGAGAGTGACAAGGTCGCAAGATAAGATGTAGTGTGCTTGTAAATAACAAATACCATTGGTCTCCAGATGAGGGATGAGGTGACAGTGTGGCCAAGGGGGGGAAGCAATGGTTCAATGTCAAATCACAGTAAACAGTCATTTGCTCTGGAGTAAATCTTCAGCTCCGTGAAGCAGAAACCTGAGTCTCCTTCTGCTGAGGCACCATGGATTCACAGAAATCCTCACGGAGCAAAGGGATGGGAAAGTGAGGAAAATATGCAGGAATAAAATGGATAAAGACACGTTACCAGGAAAGGGACTGATTTCATAAACTCTTTACCCCCTACCCAATCACCCCATGTGCAGCCCTCCAAGGTTAGGTCCGTCCATCTGGCTTGTAGAAAAGAAGGAGAAGGAAGGAAGGAAACGGCAGGGGAAGGAAGATGAGAGTGAAATACCTTCCCTGCTCAACTATTATTCTTTGTTAACCAGTTTTTAGCACTGCTCAATCGCTCTGGTGGTTTTCATTAAGAAAGGAATCACCTTTGTTTTGCCAGGACCCCCTAATCAAAACCAGACGCGTTGGAGTTTTTAATTGAAGCAAGCTGGACCTCCATGTTGTACACAACTGGCTAAATGTGACAACTTATCCCATCACTACAACAGTGTTTCCCAACGGACCGGAGAGAAAAACATCCCTTCAGTGAGGGAATCTAAGGGGTTTGTTAATATGTCTCTGATTTCAGAGGACTGTTATTGTTGAAACAACTCCAGACTGCTATTTACTACCACATCAACCTCTCCTTCTGCGTTACATTACTTGCATCGTGTTTGACTTTTTCATTGGGTAAGGTTATGGCTATTGGAACCGTACCGTAGGGGCATGTGTCCGGTTCTGGCTTGGCAGTGGGAGAGTGAAGAACCCATTGTGTGACTGTGTGTCCAGAACTAGCCAGCTCTCTGGGCAGGGGAGCTTGCTTTCAGCTGAAAGAAAACAAGAGTCTGAATGAAAACGACAAGCTCAGAGCTGAGGATGTTTTTTTTAGCTGCAGCCAAAGCACCAGTTCCAGTTCTTGCTTTAACACCACCATAAAGATAGTGTTTCATTCAGCTTTCAGTCTTTATATAATCAAGGCCACTACTTTTTTCCCCCTGTTCCTCTCACATGTTGACAGTTGAGCCGAAAAAAATTGGGGACAGATAATCTACCTGCTTCCTTCTCTTCCTCTGCTCCCTTCTCCTATCCCCTGTGAGTATTTAGGTTTCTTTGAAAAACAATATTAATAATTGGGAAATGTGGCTTCTCCGGCTCCTGCTGTGTGCTTTTCTTTCGTCGCTCATTTCCCTCTCAAAGCTCCCTTGATGTGGGGCTTGTTGTGCTGTTTTCAGAGTAGTGTGAGACCTTTGTGAGTTATAAACAGGTCTCCTTCCAACCTCTGAGTCGAACGTTTTTCATGTTCCTGTATTAAAGCACATAAAAGAGCTTTGAGATGCTCACCGGATAGAGATGTTATGGGGTAAAATGAATCTGATATGTAAATCCATCGGGCGTGTGCTGAATGTGCGCAAATGAATGCGGGAAACATGTCATCAGCCACAAAATGTTTCCCACCCAGGCAGATTTACACAGGGCAAATCAATGTACTGTCTAGCAGTCAAAAACCAAAGTCACCAAAGCCATGACCACAGGCATGAGCAGTATCCTCCAAGGGTTGGAGATAAGAGTGAGGAAGTCAGAGAAACTGCATAAGAACAGTAAACTCTCCATATCAATGCATTCGATATTCTGTGTAATTACTGAAGATAAATCAAAGAGGCAACTTGTCTTGTCATCACATAGTCATATTTAATTGGTTTGCCATAGATCTGCAGCATTCAGTTCCTCCTCCACCGCTCTTTACTGTTTTCATCCTGATACCTCTTAAACTCATAACTCATCGCGCTATCTATCGTACATCTTCTTCATCCCCTCCTCTTTTTGAATCCTCCTTTCCCTCCCTGCCCTGTTTCTTCGTATTCTGAGTGCTGCAGTGCAGCTGTGGGTGAGCAGGGGTAACGGGAAAGATGGAGGGATCGAGAGAGGCCCAGAGGAGAGGGGCTGATTATTAGTAAGAAGAAAGAACTAAGGGTTTCAATATGTCCCACAGCATTTCAAGTGGGACAGGGGAGTTAGAGGAGCCAATTTAGTCTGCCACAAGGAGAGAGTGTTTGCGTTCACTGCATTTACAGATTGTTATTCTAACCACCCGCTCCTACTAGCATCTTCATGCCCTCCTTATGCTCCTTTATAGACACCATATCCATCCCCACCTCAATTATTTTACCCTAAAGGGGCCAGCTGCTGTATACGACATGAAACAAGACGGTTATATTCAAGAAAAGAAGTTTAAGCTCCACCGGAGGCCACACATGTGGGGAAATATTTAATAAGACCTTATGTTTTATAATGATGATTATCATAGCATGCCAGCAGATGATCCTTCAAGGCTGAAAGCCGTGAATTAGTCAAAAGGAGTTGAAATATTGCAAACTCTTACTCAGTGAGTCATTTCAGCATGCAAAACCTCGACAATCCTGTACCACACACAGTCTCGTATAGCTCATACGATCAACTGGACGATAGCAGGCACCTTACACTGTGTGTGTATGTATGTGAAAAACATCCATGAGCTGAATCCTTCAGGGGAGGGGAGGATAATGACACAGACAGTGATGAGTGGAGAGGAGGGGTCCTGTCATTTCACCCCAACATCATCATCTCTGCTTCAGCAGCACCTTGGGACACTTCAGCGCCAAAATGAGAGTGGAGCTGCACCCACTGCATATGAACATACATGAGCATTTTGATGTGTATCCAGATTTATCTAAAGTCCTGACAGGGAGTGGCAGAGAAGTCGATGGCCTAGCCTTTTTGTGAAGCAGTTAGGCCCAAAACAAATAAATCTTAATATAATCCTAGTTGTGGTTAAACACAGCATGAAGAGAGTTTTGATCTCCATCCCCGGAATGAAAACACTACTGTACATCTGACTCTGTGAATGATCAAACCCTGTGATGATGACTAAATGTCAAAATATCATGCTGGCCACAAAAATGCATTATCATAGGACCCCATGTTATCCATAGTGGAAAAAGCAGATGGAAAATCTCGTAGATGAACAACCTTTCGTGACACGAAACACCCGCATGAATGTAGTGAATATGTCTTGTTAGACGAGATTCTTTCTGTGGCTACAGAGACCCTTTGCTAACTCAGAGCCGTTAAAATAAACAGGGAGGTCCCTAAGCACAGTGCTTTGGACAAAGGTTAAAGCAATATCCCCCAGCACTATTCATTTCAGAGAATCCATCCCACTCACTGGCTTTGATCCTCACTCTCTGCCCCTCTTTCTCTCTTGCTTAACCAGGTTCGGTAAGGAGGTGGTTGCATGTTTGTGTGTCTGAGAGAGGTCATCGTGAATCCTTGAAAACATCATCTCACTGACTGCAACAGCCATTGGCGCCCATATAGCACCACAAGATCTGGCAGTGCCAAGTAAAGCCTTGAGCTAGGCACGCAATGGTAAGTACAAAATAGACGTAAGCAGTTTTATCTGCACTCTCAATTCAAGAGTGTATTTGTAGACATGTGCTTGTGCGTTTGTCTGTGAGCGAAGATCAGCTGCGAAAGGCCCCAGAGGAAAGCGTATCCCTCAGGCTGTTTACCTCCACCAGAGCTGTTTACTTGACCCCCGATGATTTAGACGCATAACCAAATAAAAACAGCCAGGCGAGTTCAAACAAGTAGTGACGCATAAAGGGTGTATGTGGAGGGACAGCACTGTGTTCCATGATGGTTCGCAGCTGGACCTCCCCGCGTCACCTTCAGCATTAGGGATGAACTAGGAAGACCAAACAGTCATAATCCTATATCAAATCTTTTTTTTTTTTTTAAACACGTAAGAACAACTTGAGCTCTTTATAAATCTTCGTAATACATAACTCTGAACGTGTTCCATTAAAGGCCGTGGGTGCTGGCCAAAAAGTTAATTTCACTGAAAGTCAGCATTTAGGGGAGCAGACTATGATTCATAAATTCAAGAGGAGCATTTGTAAACTGGTGCAAACTTCCCTTATGTGTGTACATATAATCATGTGTACCACCTCTGGGGCATATTCCATCATTTTTCAACATTGTGAACATTTGGCCATTTGTACATTGTTGTTTATGTTTTGACAGGAGCAGCATTGTTGTGTAGCAACGGATCCATTTACATAATTTCTCCATGGTGTAAGCACTTACATAATGCCCCCATTCATTTGGATCGAACTGCAGCTCCCTTTAAGGCCCCTGGACCAGCAGACTACAGGATACACACCCAGATTTTCACATATTCACATGAAGAGTACAGTGAGAGAGGAAATGTTCATTTAAAAAAACAACATTTGGAGGGTGAACACAAAAAATAAGTAATGGTGCAGTTTATCTTTTAAATTGAGAAAATATGCAAGAAATGGCTTGAAAACAAAATCACTATATATGAGATGTACGCATGTTGTGGATCATGTGACATACTGTAGATTCATGTTGCTGAGCTTAGCCAAGAGCATGTATGCCAAAGTGTAATTTAGTTGTGGCAACTATTTCAGCAAGTATAGTTTAGATTGTGTACTCCCATATGATGATGTCATTCCCTTTCAAATTAACAGTCGTCACTGCACAGGTCACTTACACATTTGACCACACACCCACACATATGCATAAACCCAGCACATGCACAAATTAAAATGCGTATAAAAGGGGAAATTGATGGAATAGCTGTAAAAGACTGGTGTAAATGATTATATTCAGTGTGTGATTCAGTGATTATTTTCAGGATTTTGTTAAAAGCTTTGGCACCACCACGTGACATGAACACATGACTGATGTGACAATGAGCAGAAGGTGAAAGCAGGAAAATATTTTTAAAAAGCAGGCACTGTTTTTAAATGCCAAACACAGACATTGTAGGAATTTCTATTTCTGTCAGTTTTGTTTTCCATTTTACCGCTACACATGACATTTTGTTTACATCTGGCACAAAACTATCAGTTAAGGTCATCTTACATCACATTTGTTGGCATATGTGCCATACTGAAATGCAGTGGAACCCATGCCCATTGTGCTGGCTTGGTTTTGGAGTGCCCACACGTTTCTGTTCCTTTTTAATGAGAGAGGAACAGTGGGAACAATGAACTTTGAGAATTTCCCAGAATTACACAAAACAACCTAGCCCAGTGAGCGAAAAAAGCTCAAAAGGAGTAACTGTTGCTATTTTAGAGTGATCATCGAGGTGAAGATAGATCTTGGAATACGAGTAGCATAGTTCAGAAAATAAAGCATACTAGCCATCCCTAAACTCAAAATCAACTATTTCAAAGTCATTTTTGATCTTATGATGATTTGCTTTATGAGGTTGCAGTAGCGCCTCCAGAATTTTTTCACAGGGGTGGCCATACAGGGCCCAATAAAAATATTGGGTGGCACAACAAAAACAGAATTTCCGGTTTTATTATGCTATTTTCAAATATAGCTCACTTGAAAAATATGGCAAAAATGACAGAGCGAAAAGAGTTATATGTCTAGTTCCTGCTATTAAAGTTGAAATTCTATAATAATCCGTTTTAAGCAGGAATAAATAACAAGTTAATGTTTCAACTCATTGTAGGGTGTTTTCCTCTCTCTTGTGCTCATGTTTATTAGAATGATTTCCAACACAGGACAGTCTTGCCAGATATGGGGCCACCGGGGGGTCAGCAAATATTGGTAGGTGGTCAGTGCCCCCCCCCCAGTCCTCCCTTTAGTGGCGCCCCTGTGAGGTTGATTCATCAGTACCAGCTTTACTTCCACCACCTGATATCTACCGCTCGATTTTAAACCATCCTCTTTGGGACTCCCTGGTGCATATTATCATCATTAGGCAAATGCTCTTGACCATGTCACTTCGGCAGCCGCTATGTATGATTATATTTTTGAAGTAGAGTTGTCATCTACACCAGCTACAGCAGTCCTTCACACCACCCTGACACAGACATATGAATCCAGTCATTCTCCCCCTGTAATGGGCCCAGGCTGTGGTAATCTTCTCGAAATAGAAGAGGGAAAGAAAAGAAATGAAGAAGAGGAGCAATAGGTCCAGGCAGAGATACAAAACTCATGCATTTGCCAACCCAAGGTAGCTTTGCTTCACGCTAATAGCAGCACACCATCAGGAACCAAGCACCATCAAAAATGATCAGCCAACCGTAGCAGGTGGCTAAATTTGGACGTGCGTGCAGTGGACAATGAGAGTGCACAATGAGAACTGTCTTCACGGAGAGAGCAGGTAGAGGAGAGAAGCAGCGAACTTAATGAATACAAATCTTCAGAATATCACTATGGACCTCACAAAACACTCACATGGCAGATGACAAAAACGATGTGAATATTGATTAACAGTCAATGCTTCAGTGTTATTAATGTGGTGATAGAAATAAGAGGCGGGTAGAAGAACCTCTAAAATGGCTTTGAGCTGAGCTCTGTTCCACGACTGAAGCAGTGAACCCTTACAGCTGCATCCTGTGTAAAATCTATCTGACATCACTCCCACTGAAGCATTTCCATCTCACATTATATTGTTCTTATTGTGAGGATGTGAGAGTCTCACACTTTATTTTACTTTCACACACGCTGCCTTTTTCGCCATGCTGCACACACACATACAAGTGCTCTCAGACAAGCTGAGTGAGTGATATTTCTGTTGTGGTTGAAGGGTGGAGTGGGAAACAGTGGACCAAACCTGGTTTAAAGTTAGAACTGCATTGCCATATGAAAATTACCTCATTTCCAAATTGAGGGAAAACCCTGATGGATACTTTGGAACACATTACAGTGGCAGGGCACCCCAGTGTCCCTGTCACTTGTGATAATAATCTTCATAACACTGAGTGATATGATTTGGCAAAAGGGGGAAACAACATGATGTCAGCTTCTAACTCTATGCCTCTTTTTTGGTGCCAGTGAGTCCACTAATCACATAACATTGATAGATCTGAGCAAAAGGACTTCATTGTATGCAGCTCTAATCACAACACATATGTATCACTACATGTACAGTACAATATTGATGTCTTGTGGCAGTTTTTACTCAAGCTAAATGCTGAAGAGAGGGGGTATCTTTGTAATGGCTGTCGTGGAATAAACCAAGAGTAATCAAGAAGATTACTTGGCTCTATATTATCTTGGCTTTGCCAGAAGTGTGGCTTTTCTGCTGGTAAATATTTGCTGTGAGTTGAGTAGCATGGCATCGGCACATCAGAGGGACATTTTGTGTTTCCCAAACATCAGGCCGGTGACGTCAGGAGGCCCTAATGATGTTTAACAAGCCCACCCAGTCCAGCATCACCCCATAAACAACCCCGATATACCCTTAGTCCCCTGTCCAACTACTTTGGAGCACAATAGAACCCAACACCCATTTAACCTGGCTAGTCTCCATGTTTTTTAAGGTAACAAAAACTGATGCGTGGCCCCATTTAGATGTTCTCACCTTGATTAATTTGCAAAAGAAAAGCTTTTTGATGTTGACCGATTGAAGGACATGGCCTAGCTGTTTTGATGTGGAGAAACCCTGTTTGATAATTAGAAAAGAAAAGAAAAAAAACTTCAGACTGGAAAACCCATAACATCACCACTTCAAAAGTGAGAAAAAGAGAAAGTGGACACACCTTCGAGAAAGAGCCAAGCGGAGAAAAATAGGAAGAAGACGACGAGGATGGAAAAGTGACAGTAAAAAGTCATAATTTGTGACTGATTTGCAACCGTATCCAATTAAAACAGCAGAGGACAGGAAAACCAGAGGGAGGGAGGGACGAGGTCAGTGGGGTTCATTTCCATCCGGCAAACCTCAAACAGACACACGCACACACACACACACACACACACACACACACACACACACACACACACACAAACAAGAACTCGTATGGAGCAGAGTTTTCCAGCAGGAGCTCAATTTGTGTTTGGGCTCACTTACACTATTATATTGGTCCAGCATGATCTCAGCTCAGACTGAGTCTAAATGTCTCTGTCTGCCTGTTTGTAGGTGGGATTGTGTGTATGTGTGTGTCTGTGTACAAGTGACTGCACTTTAAGTGCCTGCAAGCAAAATGTACATTCGCGATATTCATGTTAACATCCATATATTTGAAAGTTTTGCACGTGTGTGTCTGTATATTATGTCTGTGTCTGTGTGTGTGTGTGTGTGTGTGCGTGTGTGTGTGTGTGTGTGTTGCCAATACGTCTGACAGGACAGCAGAGGTCATACTAAGGTTGGGATGAAGTCAGAATGTAATTATGCTTCAGTGAACCAAAGGGGAAGTAATAAAGACCAGCTGCATGTTGTGCGACTCTTAAAGTTCCACTTAAAGCAAGCTGCACATTCTCTTCACAATCCCGCACTGCACTGAGAAGGGGATATGTGGTATGGGATACAAGGAGAGATTAGAAAAATACATGCACACACACACACACACACACGCACGCACACACACACACACGCACACAACCACACGCACACACAGTAAAAAGCACAGTGTCAGCAGCAAATAAAGAGATAATAAAAAACGGTAAAATATTTCCTTGCACGTTCTAATGGAGTGGAGTTGCCAAGGTGACCTGGCATGCTGACAGGAAGATGGTCACTGACTGCAAATATGGGAGGAAAGGAAAGGGAGGGCGACACACCAGGTGGCTTCACTCGGGTGAGCCAGTCTCGACTACCTGTGTCAAAAAAAGAAAGAGGGGGAAAGAAAAAACCATGAATTGGCCCGTCAAAAACAAGAGGGAAAAAAGGGGGAACTCTGTCTTCCCCCTTGAATGAGCCTCTCTCTTTTCTCTCTTCCTCTTGTGATTTTTCCCTCTTTTTTTCTCTCGCTGTCTGTTTCACCTCTTTCTCATTCCTGTGAGTTTGGTTTTTTTTCTTCTCTGTCTCATCATCCTATCCTCATCTGTCTCACTCAGACATGTTTTCCAAAGCCTGCCATCCATAGATACGGTATCCACCAACAGTAGCCCACCAGTGCCTAGGGGCAAGCCCCCGGGGAAGGCAAAGAGCTGAGGGAAAGCCTGCTGGGTATGGGGTGATACGGGTGATAAAACAGAGAGGTACCGAGCGTTCTTGCATGATAACCACTGCAGCTCTATCTAGAGATCCATGGAAAGACAAATACACTGTTTATAACCAGTAAAACAATAGGTTGAATTTATGTGGATACCATTTACTTTATTTTTGTAATTAAGAGCTCTAGAACAAAACGATTTAAACCAAAAAATAATACGATGATATTTAAGGTACAGGCAGCCAACATTTATTTATATCATGTAATTAAATGTGCAAAGATCACACTGTTCTTTCTTCTACATATCCACTCTTGAAAAGAAAAACTTCAATGCTGTAGGATATGGGAATCTGGACAAAATCAAATAAAACTGAATTACCGCGTGTACGTTGTGCCTGGTAAATCATGCTTTTTTTTTTATTTTCATTGCATAAAATTACTTGACAACAGCTGAACAAAAGCCATTATGTGTGCTAATTTATATTACACAAACAAAAAAACTCAATAAAGAGTGAAACAGTGCCTTTTAAATTCCCACAAGTTTATACACATGTTTACGCTGTTGTGTAAAATCTACTTGTAATGCTTGGCTTATGGGATCCCATGAAAGTATTTATGAGTATTGGGAACTTATATGAAGAAGAGTGAAAGGTACAGCTTGGCTCTCACAGCTCAGCTTGCTGGAGAGAAAAAAAATGCCTGGATTCCTTGAGCTTCCTGGGAAAAACAAGCAGGACTTTATCAGGGAAAGCACAAGTCACTGGGTTCTGATGTGGAACTGGAGGCTGCTGTCAGAAGGGAGCTATGTTAACAGATACTCAGCAGTCACTATTCAGCCCCAAAACATGTGGTTCCTGTAAAAACAACCCACCAACCCCCCTACCCTCAGGAACCCCTGCTACCATCCACTCTCCAACTGACAGGAATAGAGATATGTTTTTTCCTGAGGGTGTCCCTCTTGGGTATGATATGTGCGTGAGTGTGGCTGTGTAAAATGAGGGGTGTTAAACATTTTGGCACAAATGTCAGCACCACAGCAAAGCAACTGGCACTGATTTCTATGAGACTTAGTCAGTGAGTGGTACTGTTTCACAGACAGGGTTTTGTGCCAGTCACATTCAGTATTCCTGTGATCACGTGGAAAAGTGTAATCATTTACAATATGGTTTTGCTTCATGCAGATGTGCTCTAGATCCCCAATGGAAACACAGGGATGAATGGAAGTACGGGGGGCAGCATGCGTCAAAGGTCCTACACAGGAGGCTCTTGGCTAAAAGACCCACCAGCATGATCACTTAATAAATATTTTTATCGTTGTCTCTTAGCTGATGCTCTAATAAAACAGGGATTTAACTTCAGCCTCTTCACTGAAAGTATTGCAAGGAGCATATTGTACTCCAGTTTGCACTTTTTTATCTCTTATCTCTTTGTACAACTTTTTTCAAGTTATACAACTGACTAAAAACGAGCATGCATTTATTTGACCTTTACATACTAATCATATACATTAAAACTATCATCTCTGCTACATGATTTTAAAAAATCACAAATTTGCTGCCATTTTTTGTATTTGCATGGCTTTGTATGGTATGTATAGCATTTTCTATGTGAAAATGCATTTGATACAAAGAAACATTAAAATACAATTAATACGAATACAAATAAACACAAGGGATATTTTGTGAAATATGACCATGGTCATATACTGTACCTGGTAAAATTGTATTTATTTTAATCAAAAAATGACTAGGATAGGTAAAATGCAAAAGAAACTAGAATGCTATTGGTACTCTGTGTTACTAAAATGATGCTTCAGGCTTTTTTTTGCTTGAAGGAAAGGTGTAGCTGTTTTAAAAGTTATTTAATATTTTTGAAGTAATTTCAAGAGTTAGGGACTCACGAAGGTGAATATGTCAAGGCTAGAGTAATATGACCAGGTTGCCGAAAGGAAGACGACAACAAATACCTAATAGTAGCAACATTAACTCAGCAAGTTTCATGCCTGTGTTTGTCCACTGACCCTATTGCACTGTTTCCAACAGGAAACATGGTGACATGACAGACACCATACATATATATATATATATATATATATACATATACATATATACACAGTAGAGCAATATTCCTCGCTGCAGGAAGGAGCGCTTTCGCAGATCATTCATCCCAACAGCAGTTAGACTCTATAACTCCTCAATCACGATGTCATAAGTCACTGGACACTGTGAACATCCACGGTCACCATTTCATGCATAATGGACCTTCCATGACCTTCCAAGCTATATAGTTTATGTCTTCCATATTTCCAACTATATCCATAATCACATACTGTGTATGCTACCATTGTATATAGTGTATTATCTTACTTTTTTTCATTGATTGTACTTAATTGTATTTTTGTATTTCCTTCATATATCTGTACCTGAGCTGAGGTGACGCAAAAATTTCCCCGTTGTGGGATCAATAAAGTCTTATCTTATCTTATCTTATCTTATCTTATCTTATCTTATCTTATATATCTATGTTCCTGGAAAGCCAGAAAAACAGTCTGCACCTCCCACCCACCACCGCCACCATCTCAGAAAAAAAAGAAAAAAAAGCTTGATATGTTTCTGAAAAACACATCAAGCTTGAAATATGAGGACAAAAACACTTCCTGTCTGATAGTTAAACCTCAGTGACCCAGTGGGTGATAAAAATATATCCAGAATAACAGGCAGGTTTGTGTCAGGGCTGGCATCCTGCAGAGCATGCCCAGGAAGAGAGAAAGGGAGAGAGCGGACACAGCTGGGTTCAAGGTGGGCCTCTAACCCCTGGGCTACATTAAACCAAAGAGATGTCAGCAAAGCGGAAATCCTCCTTAATAATGTGCATGCAAGAAGAACTCTTTCAGACTGACAACAGAAAAAAAGGCCATGCTTCCTTGTTTATTATAAAGAGACAACTGCATCGAAGCAGCAAAGGCAAAAACACAGTAAAGCAAGGAAACTCATCCTGCTCACCTTTTGAACTGTGAAGCATCATCAGGTAACATCCTGAATTAGTGAACCACAAAAAACCAGCAGTACCTACCTCGTGATGACTTATAAAAAGCAATTATAAAACTGCAAGTAAACACATACGTATGAATGGCAAAGTGGCAGAGAATCAAATGAATGCAGGTATAGTCAGCCACCACTGATACGCAACACTTGCAGGATGAACAATGAAAGCTGAGATACAAAATAACAGCTAAACAAACCATTTGTTCTATATCACACAAACGCATTCACTGTCATACAAAACATACCAAAACATAGTCATAAGCTAATAGCATACTCATGTAATGGGCTACATTCATCAGGATTATCAACTATGTCAAAAATTCTGCCAAATATTTTTGTCAACTTCTCAATTTATTGCAACCTTGCAACTTAATGTGCTTCACTACGTAGATTAAAAATGCTCTCTGTACATTTTGTTAGCATTCAACTTGATAAATGGAAGCCACACAGTGGTAGCTCACAGCAAAATCAAGCGAAGATGAGGAAAGAGAGTGACCAAGGTCTAACATCAAACACTAAAACTCCAGCGAGTCTCCCAACTCCACTATAAAACCTGTCAGAGATCTGATGTTTGTGTGTATGCACATTTTGGAAAAAATCTGCCATGTAAGGTCAGCAGCCCACTTTGCATGTCTCTACTTTGTGTCTTCATGGCAACTTCCTAAATATTCAACTCTTCTCTGTCAGGGCTTCCCGCAACAGGCACAAACATACTCCATCTCATGTAAACACAAACACGCACACACATTTATGTTTCAACAGCTTCAGAGCATATTACTACCACTAACCATAACTACCAGTTGCCTAAATCTTAGCGTAAACCCTAACTTTTCAACACCTTAACCTAAAAATGTAATAGTTTACAATATAGGTATTTATCCCACATAATGATGACAAGCTCCTATTATATGACCGTGTAAACAGTTTTAGGTAACAGCTAACATCAGTAAAAACCACACATTCAAGTTCAAACAGAATACAACCTGGTGCCATGGTGTAAGAGAGCTGGAGGAGCGGACTGTAATTTGTTTCTGTAGTCAGTGTTTCATCATCACTATTTTGGTTCAGTATTCCATTTGTAGCTATTCATTCAGATGAGCATGTGTATTCTGAAAATCTTTCAAATTGTGAATCTGTTGTTAACATCCTCAATGTGTATCAGTTAACTCAGGACTCATGGCGGGTGAGTTTAGTTCAGTGTGAATATCCTGATATAATAGATGAGAGAAGTAATTAACTTGATATTGGTAGTACTTTCTATTATAGATTAGTAATAAGTGGAAACAAGTAAAATGCAGAAAGAGCAGATTATTACTATTTAATTACCAAAGTAATATCCTAGTAATAACCCAGTTATAATGGCTATGTTCATCGGTTCATCTAAGGATTCGGGTTCATCGCAGGTTGGCAGCTCATCTTTCATTTGTTCATTTAAAGAGTTATAAAATGCCCCTCCTAGAGCCCTTTCCTTAAAACCAGTCTCTGCTGCTAACACAGAAAATTCAATAGAAAATTCTACAGCTGACCTGTTGCCTTGATAGAGATTGAAAATTCTGCCTCTGTTTTGCACAAAGGATAGTCAAAAACTGCCTTAAAGTCAGCAATGAATTGGGGCATAGGTAACCAATTTAGTAGGATGAGTGAGTAGGTAGGCCTCGATCCATCAAACAACCCAGTGAGATGTGATATTTCAGTGTAATCATCAGAAAATGCCTAAGTGCACCAGAGAAGGAACTCCCCGCAGCGACGTAGCTCGACCCCGAAATGACCGGCCGAGGTGGAAGCCGGATCACAGCCGGTGGGTTGCAAAACAGAGCCACAGTGCTAGCCTGAGCTGGAGCTTGAGAAACTGGAGGTGAAGAAAGCCTGGAGTGGATAGACTGAACTGCTCCCCGAGAACTGCCCCCTAGTGAGATACGGCTACTCCTCTAATGCAGCTAAGTCTGCTGGGTCTAGTAGCTGGCCAGATCGTTCTGTCATGTTTTGCAATTACAACAACCAAAGTGCAGACTTAGACCACGATTAAGAGTTTAAAAAATTTTATGGGAGGCTGTGGGAAGATTGTACTGCTCTGTTGAGAGAGGAGACTGCTGTTACGAAAACTCCTCAATCTTCACACCTCTGCCCCAGAGCTTTTGTCAACTTCAGAGGTTTTTTGCTGATGTAACTCAAACCAGATAGCATTATTAAGATTTGAACTATACAAGGTCCCTGAGAGGGCGATTATCCTTCATATAGAAGATCTACCAGTTAATCCACCAGTCTTAACAGCATACCTATGCAATGAAACCAAATGGCAAAGTTGTTTTCAAGTGTTGCTGTTTTAAAGCCAGTTCGGCACTCGTCACCTGCAGTGAATTTATTAGACTCCTCCATGGATGAGGTCAGTGTGTTTAAGGCAAGGGATATGCTGGGTATTTTACAAACTGAAATAAACACACACACACATGCAAGCACACACACTCTTACACTGACTTTTCGGTCTTTGATAGAGTCTCATTAATCCGAGGTATTCATCTGACCCTCTAACCTCAAACCTAAAATGAAGTGTTAACCCTTAAACTGTCCTCTTTATCTACACATACCTAAAACTCACACTGGATCTCACAAAGATAGAAATACACAGCACACACACAATATGACTAAGGCCAGCCAAATGTGTTTGCTGCCTTCTCAGCTCTCATCTGGATATTCCAGACATGAGATAACGGGGATCCTATGCTGACTGTCTGTCTGACCAAAGGAAAATGACCCCCTGGGCTGAATCCTCTTTCCTACTTCACAGTGCACACACATGTGCGCACATGCAACTGACACAAAAACAGATGCATACAAACAACCCCCAGCCAGATCCATGGCATTGTCCAATCCCTAATCCCCAACGATTACATCAGGCGGTGTGCGGGTGATCTGTTGCATATGGTAGACAGGAAATTTACACACTCTATCCATTCATTTACTTAGCTGTTTATCAATGATTAATCAGGATACTACATCCTGTCACCCAACTGCAAAACAAGTCATACATCTGCAGGCTAATGGGTAGCCCTGTGTTGTGCAATGTTTAATGTCTGCTCCAACAGATGCATAGATAAAGGTTTTAAAACTGAAAGGCATAAGAAGCACACAGGAACCTTAGGCTATGAGTGCAGGAATAAAAGCCTTTCACTGTACAGCACTTAATAAAAAGCTATTTTTAATCAATGCACAAGAGAAAAAGCATGTAGGTATCCAGATAGAACTGCCTTAATTCTCCATGGCATAGCTTTAACAGCATGCTGCAAAAATTCCTCAAAGATTCTGGTGCTTGTTGACATGACAGCATCACACAGTTGTTGAAGATTTGTCAGCTGCGCATCAATGATGCAAAATCTGTCATCCACAAACCAGAGAGGATTTGAGCTTTGTGGCATGGTACGTTATCCATAGGAAGATGGATATCCAACAGTACTGATACGAGTTAGGCTGGATACTTGCTTTCATGTCATTTATACCAAATTCTGATGCTGCCATCTTCAAAGCATTTTTATAATCTTTTGCTGTCCAATTCTGGTGGGCCTGTGCAAATTACAGCCTCAGTTTCCTGTTCTTAGCTGACAGGAGTTCCACCATGTGTGGTCATCTGCTGCTGTAACCCATCTGCTTTAAGGTTTGATAGAGATGCTCTTCTGCGTAGCTTCATTGAAATGTTGCTATCCTGTCAACTGAACATTTTTGCCCAGAGAACTACCGCTTACTGGATTTAATTTTTTTTGCTTTGTTTTGCTTTTTTTGTTTGGTTTCTTCTTTTCATTCCATTGTCTGTAAACCCCAGAAATGGTTTAGTGAGAAAATCAGCAAACTATGTTATGTTTAAAGTCACTTAATAACCTTTCTTTCTGGTTGATTTTCCATTAACTGCCTGCATGAGATCAATGGTAAATTAGGATTCAAATGTAAATAAGTATACATCATGCAGTTTATCCCATTTCAGCTACTCTGATAACCTCCCCATCAAATACGTTCTTACAGTTTTTTTCCGTTTTGCAGGAAATCACAATACAATTTTGTTGTTTGCAAATTTGTTCGTGCAGAGTAGGAAAATACCTGGAACTTTGCTAGAAAAGCTGTAAAAGCAATAAGGGGACATTTTACCAAGCTTTACACATCCAGTGACAGAGCAGTCAAGCCATTCTCTGATGGAGAGTGTTTGGTGGAGTCTCCTGCACTAATATGCCCTGAGATAAAGAAACATTTGAGAATGCGCCCTTTCCGAGTGAACCGTAATAAAACAGATTGACGACATTGAAGAAAATCTGGAACACAGCAGCCAATTTTGACTTTCCTCCCTTGGCTTGGAAGAGACCTGTGATGTCCATGACACAGCCCGGTTGCTCATCTTTGTATGTGGGATACAAAAAGCACTTGAGATCACAATGCGCTGAATGAATGAATGAATGAATGAATGAATGAATGAATGATTTGTTGACAGAGGTAACTGCATGCTTGGATAATTGTATCATCTTCTCTTAACAGCAGAAGTTTATGAAGAGATAAAATTAAAACTGAGTGAGTTCAGCTTATTGGTGCAGCCCTCCACAATAGTCCCAGTTTCTTCATGTGCTCCCTTGGGAAGATTAATTGCACGACCCATGATATGATGTAAGGCTCACGTTTTCCAAAAATCATGCACTTACTATATAAATCCCACCTATAAGTATCCCATAACCGATATAGTGTATTCATGTTATTTTACTCCTGTGCTTCTTTCCAAATGCAACACAGTTTGGAAACTCAACATGGATCGTTTCCCATCATTGCCATAGTTGCCATTTTCATAGCATTACATTTTTCCAGAGTGGAGAACTTCTGTTTGTTTTTACTGCTACTGTCACACACACAGCTGCCCTGCAACCTGATTCATAGTGCTGAACCTGACAGAGCTCTTTGTATCATAAAATTGGCACACACACTTTAAATCGCACACGCGTCGTGCGCGCGCACACACACACACACACACACACATACCTTCACCTGCCAGTTATGATAATGTATATTGCCATGCACTAATTACAGATAGCAAACACATCTATTCACAGACATGTGCGCGCGCAAACACACACACAATTAAAGAGCACACGCTGCTGACAGTAAATAGGTAAGTACGTTCCTTTACATCAGAGTTTCCCCCAGCCTGCCTTGTTGGGAAATAATAAGTAGCATTTAACAGTAAAAGAGAAACAGAGAGAAAGAGAGAGTGAAAAGGGAGAAGGAGAGAGGGAGAGCAGCCACCGTGTCCACTCACACAAAGAGTGTGTTTGAGTGCCAGCATTGCAGATGGAGCAAGTGAGTGCGCAATAACAAGGCTGATGACTGATATTTCTTTAACACTGGAGCCTATTCCTCCACATGGAAAAGAGCAGAAGAACAGGAGGGGTGGTGTCTGGCTAGCTAGAAAGGGAGAAAAAAAAACAACAAAAAAACGTTGTATTCACCTGATGCCAGACCATAACATTATGACCCAATCCCTGTTATGTTTACTGGTGGGGAACACTCAGTGGTGCAGGAAGCAGCTATAACATTGTTTTTCCCTCCTGTTAAAAAGTCTGTGTTCTAGTAAAACTTTGGGGGGTTCAAACCCACAGCTCCCCTCATTCTGCTTCCAGGGGGAAAGCTGAGTCACCTGAGCTCTCCTCTGCCCTTTAAATCTCTCAATATATCTTTTCATCGTTCTTTCCTTTTTCCTCCGTTCTCCCCATCTCTTCTTTTTGCCGTTGGACTTACCATAAAGTAGAAGAAAGTCGTCCAAGAAGGAATGAGAACATTTTACTCCAAATGTACTAACTGTAAGAATCTGATTTCATGCACTGCACTGCATTAAGTGGGGATGGGATGTGTGTAGTAGATATATATTTATTGAAATACAGTCCAGCTCCTAATGTAATTTTGCCTGTTTGGTGGTATATGGTAGATGTTTTAAAGGTTTGGAGACTGGCAGAGAGTGGGTTAAAAATTAACATAATAAAGTCCCTCTTTTGTGAGTCATTTAGTGGGTCATGGGTTGCCTTCTCAAGATGTCACCAACACAACAGAGAGATCTTTCACAGATACACACAAGCATAAACAAATATTATGTTACAGGAACAACAACTGAGAACAGAAGGGGAAAGGAGAACAAGAAAAAAACAGGCCATGATCATAACAAGGCCAAGGCAAGATGGATATGTTGTTGTCTGGGTGAGGACATCGCAGAGCGAACTTTTTAATTACAAATAGATTAGACCGCTGTGATGCTGTTGTGTGGTCTCTGTGTAAACTCCCTACTATTTGGACATGGATTCCTTCTCTTTTGTTTGTCTTCAGGAGACCTAGGAATCTCTCTCTATACCAATGTGTGTACAGGAAAGAGGGAAGGGGGTGGGCTAGCACTAAAGCCTGGGCTCACATGTATTCTAAACAGCTGCACGTTTGAGTCCTAAAACTGTTTCACTAACTGTACATTTGAGCTGCCAACAGCAGTTCCAGTCACTTCAGAAGTGCATTATGTGTTGGACGGTATCAGCGGCCCGCAACATTAGCAGCATATCAGTTCTCCCTGGGCCTGCCTCTGCCTGAGGTCCAGATCTCGGGGTTGTGTGCTGATGTTGTTATTATTGTTTTTCGTGCTAAGAATTGGAGCCCCAGCCAAAATGTACTCTCGTTACAATAAAAAAAAACTTAGAGGGCCCCTGCTCTGCTCTACACTAGGCTTTATTGGTACAGGAGAGCACCATCAACAATGTCTATACACAATCAACAACCAATTTGCTAAGGGGTGGGATGACAGATCAGCCAGAGAGTGTTCCTTTTCTTTGTCTCTCCTCAAATGGTGAATTTCTGTCACTGACAGCCAGCTTTTGTTCACTTCCTTTTGCGTGTCACCTATAACCACAAAAGGTCATTTGAAGATGTTTTAGATTGTCTAACATGAACACAAGAACACTGTGGAGCACCTCAGATCCAAAAATGAAAATGTGCAAGGGGCAAAACACAATGAGCAGACTAAACAGATGAGACAGACACACAAACACCATATGTGCATACTAAAAGTGCCCATGTATTTTACAGACTGTGGAGAGCTCATTTTCAGGCTTTACCATCTCAGGCTACATAGGCAGCATTAACCTTGCATGATTGGCAGATTTTCTAGAGACAACCAGTGTTGGTCAAGTTACTTGAAAAAAGTAATCAGTAACTAATTACTGATTACCTCCCCCAAAAAGTAATCCCGTTACTTTACTGATTACTTATTTTCAAAAGTAATTAATTACTTAGTTACTTAGTTACTTAGTTACTTTTTAAAAACACGATTTACAACCTGAATAGGTGATAAAGAGATAGATCTTTCAGCCCAATTCTACTTTTTCTACATAATCCAACATACAAAATGTAATCAAATGGAAAAGTCTCTTTTTAAAACTTGTTTTATTAGTTTTAATCTTTTAACTTTATGCATCAAGCAAAAATTTAATTATATGCAACATTCACTGACTGGAAGAAATTAGTTTAACATTTAAACCTATTTTCTGCACATTCCAGCACATAAAATATTTTTTTTGTGTGTTTACACTCACTTTTTCAAATAGATGCAAGTAAAACACAGCAGAAAATAAATAAAGTCAAAGACTAGCGGTCCTTTTGCTCTATTTTCACCTGTAAAGCAGGAGTTGGGTAGGCGGAGGTTTACCCTGGTGCAGGTGTGCCGCAGCGGTCAGTGGAAGAATCCGCGAGTTTCTCTGTGAATTTCCCATTACGTCGTAGCGCACTCGGTGCTTGCTCGGAAGTTTAGGGGTTTTTTTCGCTGTAAAAAGAAGTTTTCTTCCCACGCACAACGGACACTAATGTTTTTGTCACTTTTTATGGAATCAAACTCAAAGTAAGGTCAGTACTTCCACGCTTTAAACGCTGCGCTCATACTCTCTCCGCACTCGATATATTATCCATTGTTGATCTGCAGACAGCTGTTGTCACGAACGTCGCACTCGCTTACGTCACTGTCATGAGACATTCTCGCAAAAAATCACGGTTTTAGTAACTCAGTAACGCAGCGTTCCTACGGGAAAGTAACGGTAATCTAATTACTGTTTTTGCAATAGTAATCCCTTACTTTACTCGTTACTTGAAAAAAGTAATCGGATTACAGTAACGCGTTACAAGTAACGCGTTACTGCCCATCTCTGGAGACAACCTCGTGCAGGTATGAGGAGAACACGCAAACTCACTTTTCCTTATAAATGGTTATCAATGGTGCGGTGTTCATTTGCCTAAAAAGCTCTCTGGTTCAATCCCAGGAGAAGACTCAAAGCCCTTCTGGAACCGCATCAGAAAGGGAATCAAATGCAAAAATCTATCATAATCTGAATCCAACGTCAAATCAGACATGTGGAGTTACCAGCAGTGGTGAATAAGGGAGCAGTTGAAGGTAGCTTTCTTAGGGTTAATACTTTATGCATATACAACTTAAAGTACGTTCATATGGAAGAACATATGAGTTCAACCATTTTTCTGTTTTTTAGATAACAGCAACACCAGTGGAATACCCAGGTAATAACAGAATGATTTTCCAAATTTTTAACCTGCATCTGGATATCCAAACTATAACGTGGCTGCTAGCTATCACCATAAAGTGATACATATTAAATGGCGCAATGCTATATGTATTTTGCACTTTAGGATCAAAGCAATTTGGAGACCTTCAAAAGTTGTATAAAATTTCCAGTGCTGTAAAGGAAACACAGATATCAAGAGGCTCTTGAAGACACTTACCGGTCCTTGACACATGTATTTGTTGGCTGTGTACTGCTGGCTGGTATTTCATGAATGGATAACGCTTAGATAACTAGAAGAATACAACTGGGATTCTGAAGCAGAGGGTGGGGACCGGGATGGCAGTGGAACCCCAGAGCTACTCGGCCACCACATACTGGGGAAAGCCCAGTCATTCTATCAAAACTATTTTCATAACTTCGTGGAGAAAATTGGCCTCTAGAAGTTTTCCATGCACACCACACAGTAGAAACTCTGTTACAGTAATTGTCCTCTTACAAAAGCGGAGTGCATATACGGTACTGTATTTACAGAAAGAAAATAAAGACTGGTGGGATGGCGGGCAGGAGAGAGGAAAAAGGTAGAGAGAGGGAACGTGAAAGAGAGAGACGAGAGAAAGAAAACTGCTGATTAGGAAAGAGAGTGGGGTTCTACGGATATTCCCCCAACACAAACACATTCAGTGTTGATTTCTGGCATTTTCTTGGCTCTGTGAAGTACAGTAGTTGGCAGAACAGTAAGCTCTCTGATGGTTTGTATGACTCCTTATGGTCTTAGAGGTGGCTTCCTGCTGCCATGGTGTAAGCCCCTTCCCTCTCTTTTTGGTGACCCTTGCCTCTATTCTATCTACAAACTTTATCTTCTGGGGGGTGTTTTTTTTGCCCCATTTGACTGTATTTTTTCTCATTCTTTCTCCTCAAAGCTAGTTTAAAAAGAATAAACCTGGACCCATTTGTACTGCTTGCACCTACTGCCCAGCTGGCATCCATTGTTTGCAATTAGTTCCAAAGCATGTGTTTGACAGCTTGCGCAGTTTACGTGCAAACTGGCTTGTACATTTTTGCAGGCATGCATTTGTGTCAGGGAGCAAATGTGTCCACACATCTAAATAATACACTTTTTTTTGTTCGCAAATGTTAAGATCAGCAGAAAATCAGGCAGCCTGGGAAAACCAGGGAAAGACACAGGTCTGAGCAGGTCCAATTATTAAGAACAATCCATCAATATGCAGGCTAAGTCCTGAAGCAGGCTCAGCAAAAAAACATGGCGAAAAAAGTAAAAGCAGAAAAAATGTGGTTCGTACGAAGAGGGAAAGAAAAATCTGTCTTTACAATCCCCCTGTTTCGGCTTGCCAACTTTCTGCTGGCTGTTGGTAGTGCGGAAATGAGAGCGTGCTAGATTCTCCCCTCCCGAGAATAACACAAACCCCTCAAAGCTCAAATCAAACACACAATCCACGTCACAGGAAACCATTTTGAAGCGTAAAACCTCCCAATGGGAGCTCCATTTGAATGCTGCGGGTATGCGCTGCCTTGCTCGCCCCCTGCGCCTCCCACTCTCTCCCCTCCCGCTCTCTCAAGGCTTAAACCACAACCTAACCCGAACCACACAGCCTCTCAGACGACAAGTCTCCCTTTCTCTCACTCCCTGTCCATTTCCCCCTTTATTCCTTCCTTTAACTTTTGTTGTTCTTCATCACTTCTCTCTATGGACTATTAACTGTAAATTCATCATTTGGTCAATAGATAGATAGATAGGTAGGTAGGTAGGTAGGTAGGTAGATAGATAGATAGATAGATAGATAGATAGATAGATAGATAGATAGAAGAGGGGGAGCAGAGATTGTAGTTGATGCCTACTTTATGCACATACACAAAATAATATTGTTTATAGATCTAAATTAAGGGTCCTGAACCAGAATTCTGCTGAATACTCAAGTGACCTCTCCCACTACCAAGCGCCACCTCAGCTCTAACCTCAATAACAACCTCTCAAAAACCACCTCTTTCCTTTCCCTTCACCCGGTTCCTCTTCTTTGCCTGGCAATTGAAACACTGAGGTCAGGAGGGCATATGGGAGGCAATCACAGTAGTTTGTTTTGGCTCCCTCTCCCCCACACCAAGTTCTCAGCTGTGCAGAAGCAATGCCGCCACCTTGCCTGCTCGCTGCCTGGGAAACAAACACATCCTCAATCACCGCGAGGCTCTGTATCCGCCAAGGCCACACCAGTTGAGCCCTGTCTGACAAGCTCAGGCCAGAAAAGTTGGACTCCATCTGATGAACTCAGGCCATGCAAGTCAAGCTCTGTCTACTGAACCCAGGCCACATCAGTGGCAGCCAGACAGTCAAATTCAGGTCGCAATAGTTGAGTACCCCTTGTTGAAACAGTGCCAGCGAGGTCATCAAACTCATTGTCTGCTGAGCCCAAGCAACCGTAATCAGCTCCTGGTGGTCAAACCTGGTAAGTCATACCCTGCTGTATGAATCCAGGCCACAAAAGTGCAAGCCATGCTGGCTGAAATCAAGCCAGAGGTCGCTGAGCCGTCTTTGGCTGCGGGAGCAGTTCTGTCATTATGTTGGCTAACGTAATGGCTAACAGTGGCATTTTCTGACGTAAGACCGACACAGCTGGAAATGAAACAGTAGTGTAAGAAAGTGAAGATGTTGTAAATAAGAGCAAGTAGCCAACAGCCATTTAGACCAGAGATGTCTGACACAAATTCTCTTACGCCATGCATCCCTTCTAATCCCCCAAACCAAGACCAATAGCTTCTAAACCTCACTCTGTTTTTCTTCTTGTCCATCTGTCTCTCAACAGTTCACCTTCACAAATATTTTCCTAACCGCTCGTTGTAACCACACTTTTCACCCTCCTCTCATGTCTCTCTTCTACAATAGTTTCTGATCATTCTCAGACATATACATGGGTGCTGCAAGGAGTTTTTTGACCGCAGTCTAATTGTGCATCATGGGAAGAAACCCCTGTTAATATGCATAGGATCTTATTGTCAGTAGAAACAAATCAATCCAATCTCCATGGCTCAATGTTCCTATGGTTTGTCCTCTCCTCTTTCTCTCCTCTAAACTGGTGTTTCAGAATGACCTGCAGGCAGGCGCAAAGGAGCGATAGACTCCCTGATCTCCATTCAGCCCACTGTGCAGCCAAGCAGCAGCTGGAGCGGTGAGCAGGTACATGAAGTGCTGAGACGAGTCGGGACTTCCAGGAAGTTCAGCATCAGGGATCAGGCTGTGTTATTGACTTGGCAAAGCCTCCAGGCAATATGAGTCCACCAGCTAGGGGTTCACTGACCAGTGCACATGTGGGTATGTGTGCAAACCAGAGCTCAGTGCTCTGTACTCCAGATGGGTGGCCAGACCCCAGTTGATTTCTGTTGAACTGAACCTATTTGAACCCTTCTTTTTCTCATTGTTATGATTTTTGAAACACACGCATACCAGATGCATCGAACCAACTCCCTTATCTTCCATGGCTCTTCATATGTAGGCATCGCTATTTTTGCAAAGTTTAAAATCTAAATAAATGTGTTGAACAGCGGGCAGGAGCATGGACCATCCAGTCCTACTATCTTTACTATATAAGGCAATACTGTATATAATCAAAATATTAAAAAAAAAAAATCCAGAAAAGGATGTATACATACAGAAATCTTAAATCATAATCAAATATAATTGTAAATAAACAACAAAAAGGAGTTTCTTTTCGTGTACTTTTAACAAACTGCAAGTCTAAACTACCTAAAAGTATGGTAACAAACAACAAAAATTAAGCAGATATAAATAAATATGAATATGCATAATATAAATATGCATAAGCCTAGCAGATATGCTGCTAAGCTAACAATATCCAGTAAATAAATAAATCAAATTACTGTTAAACAAGGTTATTATTGTTAACGAAAACGAAATAACGAAAACTAGAAGTGAAAAAACATTTTCGTTAACGGAAATAAAAATAAAAACAAGACTTTGCAAAAACAGGAAAATTAACTAAAACTGTAATGAGTGTTCACAAAACTAACTAAAATTAACTGAATTTATAGAAAAAATGTGTTTAGTTTTCATTGACGTGTGTGTGTCATACAATAGTCTGGGGTGAAAATGAGGTGTAGTTTCCAGGTTTTTTTTCTTGCTGTGTCTCATTATGCCAGCGGGTGGCAAGTACGTTAGTCGAGTCATCTGTGTTGCTGCTCCGTCCACGCGTAGTGTCATGTCAGCAAAAGTCGGGAGAAATCACCAGGGTCCAATTTCGGATTACTTTGAATATGATTGTGTTTTAGATAAAGCAAGTGTGTTGTAACTAACCTAGCTTACCTTGAGAAGGTAAGGGAGCACGCCCAACCCTCATCCCCAGAAACAGAAGCTAACCCCAGGCAAGGCAGCGTGATGCATCCCAAGACAACTCCACAAAAAACATTAATGCAGTGCTTCCAACAGCGACCCGATGGCTACTGGTTTGTCAATTCACAGGAACATCACAAGCGAAAGGAAGCGTTGGCGAATGTGTTTATTGACAGTGTTGGGGAGTAACGGAATACATGTACCGCCGTTACGTGTTTAAAATACAAAATATGAGTAACTGTATTCCGTTACTCCGTTAAAAAGGTGGTATTTAGAATACAGTTACTTTGTTGAAATAAATGGATTACACTGCGGTACTTCCCTGTTTCATATTGTGGCGGGTCAGGCCTGTTTGGGCTTTGTTTGACAGCTATGTTCTGTTGTTCCAGGTGGCAGCGTTACGGTTGCCATGGTTACAGGGTGACGCTCTCTCTCTGCGTGTTTCCTGGGTGAGAGAGGCCTTTTTGTCATTGTTGTGCTAAGCTAATAGGCAGAATGCTACCGGTATAGCTCTAAAGAATGTAGCATCATAGGCAGTGTAGTCCGTGCTGCAGGGAGAATGGACTCCCATACCCGTTATGTGTCTGTGAGCGAGGGAGGGAGAAAAAGGAAAAGTATGAGCTGTCATCGAGCAAAAACGGGAGCTGGAAGCATGTAAATATAATAATAACCACTGCAGCCAAGAAGAGTGCCTGACGAGCCCAGCTGTAAGTAAGCTATTAAGACTCGACTGTACACCGTGTTCGTGTTTTCCTCTGAAACAATAAGTTCCGTTGGAGCAGCCTTTCAACGCCTCTCTCTGTCTCTCGCTAGCAAAGTTGACCCAGACAACAAAGTAAAGCTAGTTTTCGGCTACGAGCCCGACACAGAACCCATCGTATTAACCAGAGGTCCCTTTACTACGGTTCGGAGCCGCGGACCTTCAGTAACAGTAACAAATCACAGCAATAGTACATTCATGTAGTTGTAAACAGCATGATAATATATTAAGTAATCCAAAGTATTCAGAATACGTTACTCTCATTGAGTAACGTAACGGAATACGTTACAGAATACATTTTGGGGCATGTATTCTGTATTCTGTAATGGAATACATTTTAAAAGTAACCTTCCCAACACTGTTTATTGAGACTGGGATATCTACACAACTATGTGAGTCAATTGCCTTAAAAAGTTTAGCAATTCACTTGAACTAAAATTACGAACACCCGGTGCTGCAAGAGTTAATAGTCTCATTGGGGCCAAGATTTATCTTTTATAGGTACCTGGTATCAATGGTTGTTCATCCGCCCTAATTTTCTTTCTTTCTTTTTTTTTTTAAAGAACCCATAGGTGGGAATGTGAGTTGTCTGTCTCTGCGTGTTAGCCCTGCGACAGACTGGCGACCTGTCCAGGGTGCAGGGTATGGTAGCTGGAATAGCAACACACATATAGCAGCAAGTAAAACTAAACTGAAACTAAGGATTTTCAAAAAAATAAAAACTAAACTAAACTAGCAAACAAATGGTAAAGACTAATTAAAACTGATATAAAATTGAAAATCTGAAGTCAAAACTAAATAAAAATAAAAACTAATGAAAATTGCAAAACTATTAAAACCCTGCTGTTAAACTGCATTTCGACAGAAAGAACAGCCACT
Organism: Perissodus microlepis; assembly: GCF_051167445.1. Lineage (NCBI taxonomy): Eukaryota > Metazoa > Chordata > Actinopteri > Cichliformes > Cichlidae > Perissodus > Perissodus microlepis. Next base: position 5,021,541 of record NC_140467.1, read on the forward strand.
ACCTCATCTTGCCTTGTAACTTTATATGACTTATCAAAGTGGGAGGAAAAGATGTATGGAGAAGCCTTGTAACGACTCTGGAGCGTACCACATCACTTGTAAAACACAGTGGAGGCAGTGTGATGCATAGGCACTCATGATTTCCACTGGTAATGGATCACTCTTGTTTACTGGTGATTTGACAGAAGACAGAACTAGCCTGATGAAGTTATATTTTCTGCTCAGATTCGTTCAGTTGACTGGCCAGCACCTCACGGTAGCGATGGACAATGACATGTGAAAGCGACCCAAAAGTTTTTGAAGGTAAAGAAGTGGAGAGTCAGTGAGTCATATGACTATCACCCCACCAAGCTGTATTTCAGCTCAAACTAATGGGAGGTAGAGAGACCCACAAACAACTAAAGACATCTACAGTAAAGACCCAGCTTTATGGCTTTAGTGATGCCCAGATTTCAAGTAACCATCACCTGCAAAGGATGCTTGAAAAAGTAATAAAAATTACTTTATCTTCATTTTATCCATGTCTATATTAATTATCTAGTGACATTTACATATGGGTAGAAACAGTACTCACCGTCATCTCATTTATCATCTCGTGGCAAATTTAGATTGTGAGTTCAAAGGAATTATAAGACAAATGATGGGAAAAACACTACAAATCACTATTTTTTAGTATAACCAATATTTTGACAATGTGCTATTTTCAATTTTTAACTTGGTAAAAAACGGTTGAGACTTTTCATTTAGGGTGTCCTAAACAAGCCCATCAACCAAAACCTCCTGATATTAGAAAATGTTATTAGAATATATGAGTTTAATGTTTTATACTTACTAAAAGCAATCTAAACAACAATGAAGAGCCTGTTCTTTCTCCAGTGTATTCCTTAAATTGTTACTCGAGGCACTAAGCCAACACGTGTATCAATGTGACTACAGTATGACTGTATATATACAACGAGGGGCCATATCAGGGTACGTTTTCTGCATGTGAGGGGTTCACGAGGAGCCATGAACACAAGCATTAGGCGCCTATATTGGCTGTGTGTGTCCTACATTCAAACGGAAGATGCTTTTTTTATGTAAGCGTCTTATGGTTCATGGACTCACACTGAAACAGACGCACACACACACATAAGCCCACACTTATGGGGTGACAGAGTGCACTGGCTGAGCTCAGATGAACCAATGGCAACCTGGGGAAGGAGGAATGTGCATGGCGCTGGTCCAAGAGAGGCCGTCAGAATCCTCAGCAGGCAACCCCGGTTGTCTTAGCGAACACAAGTGTGAGTGTGTGAAAGTCTGTGCATCTGCACAAGAAGGTGGTAGGTGTAGTAACTGTAGAACTATATGAGTATGTATAATTTTACAGACAGTTTGCAATGGATTGCCTTTACATATGTATGGGAAAACACTTTCAGCTCAAAGTTTGTATTGTTTTTGTCAGTTTTGTCACATTACAGTATATGAGAAGTTCTTACTCACTGTCAATCAGCGCACGCAGTCAGGCACAGGCTCTCCTCACAAGACAACCCCAGTGACAACACACTGATGAGATAAAGTTATCTGCAGTGTTATTGTGGGATGCTTCATCTAAATTCCTTAGCAGTTACAGGATGCAGTGAAGCATCTGCAGGCAAAGATTTCACTTGCAAATGGGCAGTTACTACAACCAGCAAGAAGGAGATCTAGGTCCCTAGAGAGGCTACAGAGTCCGAGAGGACACTCACTATACCACCACTCATGCCAAAAATACAGCATGAGATCATGCAGATTCCAATTGTGGACTGCAGTAGAAGAAACAGGGTCATGTGTGCACTTGACTAATGCACAACCACACAAGAAAAAAGGAGAGAGGGGTAAGGAGGGAAAGGAAGAGAGTGATGTGCTGCTTAAAATATTCAATCCTCCTTCCATTAACTAACCGTGTAGGGATGGCAACACGACCTGCACTGTACATCTCGAGAGAGAGAGAGAGAGAGTGGAAGAGAGAGGGGAAAAAGAAGGAAGAGAGATGGTGCAATGTGGGATCAGACCTCTTTTATCCAGTAGCCTTTAAATCCAGCTCAGCATTTTCTTGATGATGTCATCTCTTTTTCACTCTCACTTTCTCCTTCACCTCCATCTGCTCTCTCCCTCCACCCTTACTGAACTTTCCGTGTCTTGCGCACACATCTTCATCTTCCCTTCCTCCGCAATTACACAACGTGAGGTGCATTACAATACATAAAGCATCATGTTTAAGCACACCAAGATCCTTATAAATCTGGAGCTGCTTATAGCCATCCCAAGTTCAGCTTGCCTGCACACTTCCATATTCCCCTTTCCTTACACCACAGCCACCTTGCGGCAGCTGACACACAACGAGAACACCAAACAAACAAACAAACAAGGGATAGCATAGACACAACCAGATGGGGGAACGCATGTAGGTTTTTATTGCATGTGAAGTAGAAGGGTGAAAGGAGGGAGGTGGTGGTGGTAGGGTTATATTCACACTGTATCTCCGGCACCAAAAGGCGAAGGAAGTGTCTATTTACAATACAGATGTATGTAGCTATGACTTTTTTTTTTATAGAGACTCTGTGGTGTCTGTAATGCAGCAATGTGGGCGCCATACAGATATTCATTTTCAATTGTAGTGTGCTTGCATTGTAGTGCTAAATACATTACCAACCTAGGGTACATATTTACTCAGCAGCAATAGTGAAGCTGCAACTGCACAAAATGTGCATATGAGACTTGGTGAGCAAAGGTTTTATGCATGTGTTTGTCTCTCCGCTGACTGAGAATCTATGTCTTTGATGTAAAGGAAAACTCTTAAATGCTAGTTAGAAATTGCCGGCAACCATGTGGACAAATGTTTGCAATCTCCAAACGTGTCTGTCAGCTCAGGGGATCCATGCAGAAGAGGCCTGCTTTATATCAAACTATTCAACCGTAGAACCTGAAATCTGTCTAACAGCTGACCTGCAGGACGTGCGGAAGAACAAAAATCATCATTTACCATCAGATCCTGATCCAACCGTGCGTGAGTGGACTTGCTGTCACTGTGCCATGCACGTAAATGCACTCATCAATTTTATTTTCTAAATCCCATTTCAGTTTGAACCACTCTTTATATTGTGGACTACTATAAACATTTTGCTCACTTCTAAAATTAAATTGTGATACCCAATAAAAGAGGCATCCTTATATATATATATATATATATATATATCTGCCTCTGTTGCTCCACCTGGATATCAGTTCAGGTCTGCTCTCTTTCATCAAAGCATTATTGAGAAGTAGAAATATGTGGAGCTCGGCTCTAAATGTGTGGTGTGAGGTGACGAGCCACAGGAGTGGGCTACAGCTTTGGCACTATGCTTACACCTTTGAGCGATCCATGCACACTAATTATGCATTTGTTTCAAATAAAGGAACACTCTTAGTGTCTCAGAATCACAAATTGAAGCGTGCTTCTTTCAGTGTTAAATATAGTGGAATTTTGCATTAAACTGCCTGCAGAAAAATGTTTGCACTCTGAAACGTAAACTACAAACAGGCCCACATATGCAATAAGCCCAGTATAAGAAAAATAACTGTCAGTGTTTTCAGTTACAAAATTGACAGGCCTCTTTAGGAAATATGACATAGGGTTTTGCCCTCAGGAAATCTGGGCCTAAAAATGTAAGTCATGGTGGAACTGTTCAGAGGATGTTACATCAATAACCCACTCCTTCTAGCATATGACTTTGTCTTTTTCTGTTTATCAGTTAATGAGTTGTTCCTGTTTACTTGTCTTTTTTTAAAGAGCTGAAATGACTCAGAGACATTCAAGTGTGTGAGCAAGAGATGAGCTCATTAACCGAGTGTGTCTCAATGTGCAATGTCTCTGCAGTTAAAAAAATAAAAATAAAAATGTATCCCCAACACTACATAACCACCACTGTCAGCAGGCCTTAAACAGAGATTTAATGTTAGCGGCTCACTGTCAGATTATTGTTGACAGTTGCTGTTAATGTACCAATGCATGTATGTGACTTTAGAACAAACAGGGCTTCCCCGTGACAAAGAACAAGAGGACAACAGGAACAGATAATTACTTGGAAAACACCACAACTTGATTTCCCAACTTTCATGTGGGGTCTGTTCAGGCCAGGGGGAGAGCAAGAAAAGGAATTTGGACTCTCTCTCAGTTGGTTAAGCAGCTGTTTCTCTGGAGGTTCAGGTTGGGCAACAAGAGAGCAGAGCAAAGAAAGAAGAAAATAAAAAAGTGAAAACGTGAGAACAAGGGAAAGAGTGAGAAACAGAGGGGCTGTGTAACTGGAGTCTTGTTTCATTCCAAATCAGATTGCTTTATAGTAACACAGGGGGTGAGTGGTTCCAGGCAGCAGACAAAGGGCCAACAGGATCAATATTGACATTCTCCTTAGTGATAGATGAGTTGGCTGGGTGAGGTCAGGGACTGGACCTTTGTATTAGCCAGCGAGCATTAGTGGTCACGGCTGGGGGACACTTACAGTAACCTTGGCCTTTCAGTATAATGGAGGGTCTGAGGGTGCCCAGGAGAAGTCCCTCCCTTTTATGGGCTTTATTACCGTAACAGAGCTCCATCCTCCACTGGCCCGATTCAAACACAGATCATTACTTTGTCAAAACAGCTACCAGACCACATTGGCACTTGCGCAGGCAAACTTGTGCAGCAAACAGAATCTCAAGGTGGCTGTTTTTCAACACAGCAGTCGTGGGAGATGAAGAAAGGACAACACAAGACAAAGCAGAGCAAGTGACTGTTTATTAGGTCTTATTCCAACAGCATGTACAATAGGACAGATTCACTGGTAAGTCTTGCACGGTAGGCAAAGATACACACACAGAGTACAATCTTTTTCCAGAGTTACGGCAAGATGGGCTACCACAAAATGGTGCAATATAACCCTCCTGTAATTTCCATGTGCTCGCTTTGCTCAAACATTTTAATTGTTGTTTACCTTAAGTGGTCAATTAATCCAAGGCAAACTCATAAAAGAGAGAAGGCTGTGGGCTGCCCGGATAGTCAGATCCAACTAGCCTAAGAATAATGGCTACTAGGGACATCACAGTCATTGGTGGGAAAGAAGAAGATCATAGTGGAGGGATGAGCATAATAGGAAAAACACAGTAGGGGCGCAGGGAGAAAACCTCTGAAACAAAAAAAAAGAGAGAGAAACAAAGCGAGGAGGTGCAATTACACTGTTGCCAAAGAGATGGTGGTAAAAAGGAGAGGAGGTGGGAAAAGTAGAGTGTGAGGAGGAAGAGAAGAGGTCATCTGAGGTGATAGAAATTTGGTGAGTTGGGTTCATCAAAGATGGAGCTTGGCCACTCTCCTCCTCCTCGGATTCTGTTCTGGCTTGGGTTACTCAGTTGACGCCTCGCAAACACACACACACACACACACACACACACACACACACACACGAAACACATGGCTGCAGTCTCCCACACACATGCTCGTTCTTCTTTCATGCACACTTGTGTTTCTTACAGAAACAGAAGTGTCATCAAAATATTGTAAGTCAATGCATGTTGATCCCTATGAAATGCACACATACACGCATAGTCTGTCAGTCTGTCTCAGAGTCCAAACCACTCGGTGACCCCTCCTCTCCTGGGGTCGAGTTTCTGCCTCTGCTTTTCGTCCTCCATGAACTTCTCCTGCATCTCCTCCATAGAGCCCTCAGCTGGTGCCCGCTCTTTTTCTGGGAAGATGTCAGGAAAAGTAAATGTCTGGCCCAGCGCCTGATGAGGAGGCAAAGACAGAAAGCACAGAGAAAAAAAATTTAGCTTAAAAAACACTGTGTTCTTACTTAATGAGAGAAATCGGTTGTTTGTTAAGACTCAAAAACCATCAATCTTGGAAATCACTTTCTATGTAACAAATATGTCAAACTGCACCTTCCTAAAATAAATCACAGTTCTTTGCAAAAATGAAGGAGAGTGTGTCACCATTCTCGCTCTGTTACTCTTCATATGACACAGATGCTCACTCACTCTCTTGTCTTTAGTTTTTTTAGCTCTCCTCTCCTGTCCATTTCTCTGGTCTTGATTTATTCAGAGGGAAAAGATGGTATCCATTATTTATTCCATACTAACCCATTTCTAGCCATAACTAATGCATCTCTGGCAAAATGTAGCCTGTGTCATGTTGACATAGAGTACAGTACAGACAGCACACATATGCATGCATGCACACTCACTTACACACAAGTGCGTTCACACACAGAGACAGGTCATGCATGCAGACATGCAAACATATCTACTAGAGGTGGGAATCACCATACATCCCACAATACGATATTATCACAATACTTAACGCACGATACGATATTATCACAATACTTAACGCACGATACGATATTATTGCAATTTTTTAAAATATTTTGCGATATTCAGATTCTGTACATAAAGGTAAACTTTATCAATATTCATTTGATCTAATATCAAAGTCTCACACTCAGTCTTTCTCTCATTTCAGTCAGTTTTATTGTTGACAAACTGAACGGTTTGTATTACAGTCTAGTCCAACTTAACTAAATGCAACCATCTGGTACAATTATAGCTATTCTGAACTATGCAATTTATGAAAACTATGCAGCCCCTTCAGCAACTGAAGAATTTGAAAGTAAATTAAAACAAAATATAATTTTACATTAAATAAAAAAGTTTTAAACTTAATTAAAATAAAACATGTCTTAAATTAAAATAAGTAAACTGTAATGTTTATTGCTGCCAAAAAAACAAGTTAAACACATTTGGACAGTGAAGGAATGTCAGGATTCTTGCTCAGAAAAAGGAGCTGATCAACATGCTCTGAAGTCAGAGTTCCAGTCCACAAAAACTTTTTTTGTAACAAAATATCGATTTCTGCTGTCCCTGTATCGATACATTATTAGCAAACAAAATATCACGATACTACACAGTATCGATTTTTTCCCCCACCCTTAATATCTACAGCCTGTCTCTCTGAGCGTCCCTCGTGGACACCTGGCAACAAGAATTCAGTTGAGACTGATAACAATAGAGTCAAAGGATCAAATGAGGGGAAAATGCAAGAACATGTCATTTACGTGTTAAGCAAAGTGCTATAACTTAGTAGTTTTCCCAACAACAGTAGAACATCTACCAGAGAAATATAAAAACCCAATCCTCAATATATTTGTCAATACATCTAAAACACTAAAAGAACCTACATGATCAATTCTCTCATAGAATCAAATTACAGTGAATCACAGAGAAAACAACCTTCACCCACAAGAGTTATACATCTGTGCTTAGTTACATCTGAAACTCATTCTTAACTCTTCTCAGTTGAACCCAGACACCTCGGGCTAAGGCCACACCACTACAGTCGACCCCCGGAATTCGCGGGGATTAGGGACCACAACTGCCCACGAATTGCTGAAATCCGCAAATACCTCTAAAAATGCTTACAACTGCCTATTTTAATTTTCCCGGGAGCTTTGTGTTAGGAATTTGCGTGTTGTTTGGCAAATCTTTTTTAAGAAAAAAACCCAAAACAAAACAATTTACTGATATTTTGGTGTTTTTACATTAATGTTAATATTTGAAAATTAGTAAATATTTTTTTAATCATAAGAAATGTATTTAGTCACTAAAATAAAATGAAAATAAAAAATATTTTAGCGCTATAGAAATCCGCGAATCCACAAATACTGAACCGCGAATAGGCAGGTGGTTGACTGTATTGCCACTGCTGTAACTACAATTGATAAAAAAATAATTAAAATCTACCGAAAAGGTGCTTTTCACTAACCTCAAACAGTGCATACAAACCTAAATTATAGGTTAGAACATGACTACGGTACATACAGATCAAACTAAATGTACTGGATGCTGGGAGCACTGTGACAGTTCTATTTTAAAGCTAGCAAGAAACAGCAGAAAACTATGGTGGTAGACGATGCCGTCTGGGTGAAGCAGGAGCATTTCTTCATAAAGAAAATTTCCCAGGAAAGGCATTTCTACTCTACCTGAGCCCTCAAAGCTTTAAACAACTTACCTCATTCACCCATTCATACAAGCACTTTTTTTGTGCTTTTCTATCTAACATTCACAGACATTCATACAGCAATATTGAAACAGCAACCTTCCGATTAGTAAATGACCTGCTCTACCTCCTGAGCTACAGCCAGCACTGTACCTACCCCTGCATCCGGGCAAGAAGACACGATACCTGGATGCAGCTCGTCTGTGCCAATTACTCAAATTCTTGTTTTGTCTGAAACTCACTCATCCATTTCTTAATAACCGTTCGACATTATATAAGTTTTAAAACTTTAAAAACGTAGTAGAACTTAGAGCTGCATGTCATCGGCATAGCAGTGGAATGTAATATTGTCTCCCTGTCTAATGTGACACAGCGGCCACACACACAAAAAGACAGGTCCCAGTATAGACCCCTGGGGGATTCCACAGTTCAGTGCACAGTATTGAGAGCTGTGGTCACCAATGAAGACAAAAAATGTGTTTGGCACAACAATACATTCAGACAACGGTTCTGCTTGCCAAAACTGCTGCAGAGGACTGATAAAACAAAACACTGTATCAACTACAGCACTGACTAGTACTAGAACAGAACATTCACTACTATCAGCAGTTAAGATATCATTTGTAATCCTAATAAGCACGACATCACTTCTTTGATGCTACATAAAACCTAACCTTTTCAAAGATGCTGTTATGATGTAATGCTTCAACAAGCTGTAGACAGACAATCTTAAAGTGTTTTGCTATAAAAGGTAATTTGTTATCCAACTGCTCTGTGGTAGCCCAAACCTGTGGATAGCTTTGAGGGAGCTAGGAGGCGGCTGAGAAATCAAGTGTTTGGTTGTGGCTCCAGAGGAAGGATAGCAGTTTGGGTAAAAACCAAAAGGCAGCTATAGGGGATGGCAAGGAAACATCACCTATATGTCCTCCTACCTCCAGCTGATGACCCTGCAACTGACATTCTAGGAGTGGCAGAGGTGTGACAGGATTAGTGCCAAAGCAGGAGAAACATCTCAGCCGTACAAGAATCTACTACTTCTGCCACCACTGCTATTACTGTTGCTGCTGTTACTGTGTTTACTACTTTAATTGCTGGTACTATCCATCACTATTGCTACTGTGACTGCAGCTGTTGTTGTCATCAAATTAACCAAATCTACTTGCACATAAAAGCTGAGCAAGAGTGAAAGTAAAACAGTGAAACAAACAGTTTAATTGGATCCAGTTACATTTTTTTTTGCAGAAATCTACATTACCACTTACCGTCTACCTTTTTTCCCCACCTGATGTATATTATTCTTCCATATTTGCTCTTTTAACACCATGAAATTATGACGAACATCATGTAATTATACAGATAACATTGTTGTCCCGTCTTTACAAGTGCTTATTTCTAGATGACCACAGAGCACGCACACCAAACCCAGGCAGAGTTTATGCACACTTGTAAATATTTATACTAATAGATTATTCTGTAAGTCTCATGTATCTTTATGATGTGCTGTTTGGGGTTTCCAAAAAAATGAAAATAAGGATCATTAAAACTGTAGTTTACACTATCAGCTTCCACTTCATAATAAAATCCACTTAAATGACTAAGATTGATCAATTATTATGTGTAGAGGCCTGCTACAATAAAAAATAAATTGTTTCAATGAACACAATTGTCAATCAACTAAATATGTGAAACATTCTGTATGGGGTCAGTGTGTAGGCGTTAAGGAATGGTCTGGCTCTGATGTGAATGTTACTTTGTCTGTCTCCAACCCCCAAAATACCAAGAGAAACATGCATATAATTGCTGCAAAGCATAGTTTAATTCCCAGAGGGAGAGGCAACATGAAGCTAAAGATGCAGAATGAATCCGACTGTGTCTACTGTAAAAATAGCTGCGAATAAGGACAGCCTATAGCATTTTGGGCAATATGCTAAAATTTGACATAGTCCAGCAACTGGTAACTGCTGATAGATCTCAGAGTCTGCACAGTGGTGTGAAAAACTAGCAACAAACAACAAGCTTACCAAGTACAAGCTCCAGTAAGCTTATTAGTTCATAATACTGTTGGACATGAGAATAGACCCTCCACAATGGTCTTTGTTCTGCTGCACTCGACTTGGACTATATCAGTGGTTCCCAAACTTTTTTCGTTAGGCCCCCCTCTGTTTTACAAGAAAAATCTTCGCGCCCCCCCAACACCCCCACACAAACACATCCTCCAACCACACACACCCATATTTTGTTGTCAAACTCCATTGTGGTTTATTTCACACCTCAAACATTTAGTAGACAACTACATGAATAAAAGTAAATTGCAATAAATTACAGGTAGCAATGAAATACACTACTAACTCTTTTACGCTACATCCACACCTATGCGGGTATTTTTGAAAACACAGCTGTTTCTATGCGTTTGGGCCTTTCGAAACACCGAAAAGGGAGGATTTTTTAAAACTCCGTATTTGCGTTTACTTGTGGACGAGGAATACAGAGTTCGTCACCAACGTCAAAGGTATGTGCCTTTTTTCACGTCACGCTGTGCGCCACGTTATTGTTTACATGAGATGAATTTCTACAATGGCAGATAGATTAACAGTATTTTGTCTCTATCTGCAGTTTTTACACGCTTACATATACACACACAGTTACTGTCCCTCCATTTAGAAAGGCAGAGGTGTCACGGTGTAATTATTTTACGTGTAGTTGTTTTTTTCCTGTGTAATAATATTCAACATTACTATCATTTTTCAAAAAATGTCTCTCTGTGCAAAATGGGTTTAAAAACATAAACAACTGTGGGATACTGTTAGTCCGTGGTTTGGACAGGGGGAACAAATTGTGGCAGGATCAGCCTGATGTTATTTGTATCCCGCTGTAACTTTACTGTATAAAGAGCTAACATCTCCAAAATGTCAGGAGTAGTGTGTTTGTGAACTAAAAATCAAGAATGTGGGATACTGTTTGTCCGTGATTTGGACAGCCCAGCACGTGCTCCCGACGCAGGGGAAAGTAATTCTGTCGCAGAGACCTACCTTGGCACTTGTGCATATTTTCTAGTCTTTGGCTTGGAAGGAAGTTGGTTTGGAAACATATTTGGCGATGCTTCATCTCCTGCTTTGCATTTGTGTGGGAACCCCGCCAAAAACCTGTCACTTATGCTAGCATTGTCCAAGCAATTTTTTTTTCTTTTCATACGCCCCCCCCAGGGGGCGGGCCCCACACTTTGGGAACCTCTGGACTATACGATCACAGTTCTCCGTAGCATTACCTGACAAAACCCTGGATTTCCAAGTGTCCATGTACAACTCCTTACACTGCTTAATTCAATTCAATTTTATTTATATAGCGCCAAATCACAATAACAGTCGCCTCAAGGTGCTTTATATTGTACAGTAGATCGTACAATAATAGATACAAACTTATGATGCTTAACGCAACAAAAAGTAAAGCGGTACCAACAATTCTGTATTAAATGAATTGTTTTAATGAGTCAGACTAGTAAATCAAAAACGATTTCAACTGTCGAACACTGGACATTAAAAATTACCAAATTTGTTCAAATTCCTGCATCTTGAGTTTGCAGTGATTGTGTTGTGTGTAGAGTTACAGCTGAAACAGCAAAAGCACAGCTGTGGTCTTTCTTTGCGTATATGGTAATTTTGTCAGTGTCACAAGATTAAATTCTGGCGTGTCTTGCCCAAGTCATTACCCCTGTTTTTGATTAGCACTCAGGCCCCAAACCCCAGAAAATGGTATCTGGAAAAGCCTGAGTAACTCCATCCAACTATCCAAAACACATTATGGAAACTGCTATTTTGGTAGGATACTTCACACAGGCCTGAATTCATGTTACTCTCAACATGTGGCCATTTGGGTCTGAATTCTGATACCAGATTTGAGGAGTGCCTGGAGAAAAACATGCACAACCTTCAGTCAAAAGCTACCCTGTTCTTCTGTTTCAATCTTGCGGCAACAATTGCATTTCAAACTACAGGAGGTTTTCTAGTGAGTGCAGTATAACAGTAAGAGATGACTGTGCAAAATAAGTCAGGCACAGGCAGAGAACTGCCAAACACCAGAGAAACACCTGGAAAACGCCAAGGTCTTCAGTGTCTCGCTGCACTCTCACACACTGCCATCGAGGAATCCAGAATCCAGAACGCAAACACTGGATGAGGCCAAAGGAAGTTTTCTTGGAGGAGTAAGAAAAGGAGAAAGGAGAAGGAGGTCAAAGGGAGAAAAATGGGGCTAGAGTATGCGAGGAAGTAAACGTGACAGGAAAAAGATGAAAGTAGGAGGTGACGAAGGAAGGGGTCTACCCCAGTCCTATAAACACAAGAGCTCACAACAACATGAACAATGAAGCAGTGAATGAAACAAGACTTCACCCGACCTGAACCAAACATTGTCGCATGACAATTCCCAGTTATACAGAGCAGTTCTGGGTACCTTATGTATACAGACAGTGAAGATTAATACCAGCCTCGGAGAGCGCGATTCACAAAAACAACAAAGCAGCAAGACTGAAATCAACAAAGAGCTGAGACTCGTTAAACAAGTCTTATTGTTGGCAGCAGGCCGCGCCCTGTGTGTGTGCGTGCATGTATGTCAACCGTCTGCTGGACACATTTTCGCAGTGAGAGAAAGTGTTGGCAGAGAGGATTCATACTTTTGTTTGAAATGTATACATCGCACCACAGCAGAGGCAAACCCCAGTCTCATCCATCTCCTGGCGCTGAGCTAAAACGATCTTTCCTGTGTGTCTGTCTGACTTTCTGTGTATCTGAGTGAGAGAGGGAGTGTGTGTATGACTGCATATTGAGTGATTTATGGTGATGACCCAGTCCTGGCCAAAAAGGACAAAAGTGGGGAAAGAGGCAATATCATTATGTGTATTTCTCTTCCACATTTGTTCCTCTAAGGGTTTTATTTCTGGTACTCGTTTAGTTCCTAGATGACAAACTGAAGGAGGCGTATTTTCCCTCTCCCCACATCTTTGCCATCTTCAACGTGCTCCCAGTTGACTCAAGCTGCCATCCAGGAATATTGGGAAGCAATCCCGTACTGCCATGCAATGTAAACATACTCCTCTTACGCACATGAACAATCCATTACAACACAGTTTTCCTCTCAATGGGGAAAAGAAAGAAATGGGTGGTGGGGGGGTAAATGTTGTCATTAACTCATTACCACACCATTTCACTTTTCCCATCTGTAGGCACATGTATACTTCTTTATTAAGCTCTAATTCAGTGCCTTGTTTTGCCCCAGGAACTGTGCATTTAGACTGTCAGTCTGGCCAGTGTCACATTTCGGGACCACTGTCAGAGATTTAACCAGTTGGTGGGGGCAGCTGTCAAATTAGGAAAAACAACTGGTGTGAACATGTTTTCTTAACCGCTACATTGAGGAGGAACTGAACTGCTTGCATGTAGTTCATGTAAGCCTCCCAGGCAACACTGTACTTGAGTGAAATGACCCCATCTGAAACCTGAGTTTGTTGAATCCATGTGTGTGCTCGTACACATACACAAAGTCATGCACACGACCTAAGTAACCCTCTTTGCTGACCCCAGAGATGGGAAAACAGAAGACTAGGCGAGAGATAAAAAGAAACTCATAAAGGACAATTATTCAGTTCGATCGACCTTTCCTACTGATCTGTGACAAACTGAGCATGCAGTCATAGCTTAAAAACAGCTCTAAGAATTTTTTTTGGTTTTAAAATTGACTCCTTATGGGTGCATTATTAAAACAGTTGGAGTAAGTGTCCTTTAAGAAGAGGGGGAGAAAAAAACTAAAATTAATTCAAGAAAAAAACGATGGCTGTTATATTTAACTATAAAATGTGAAAGTCACAGTTGCTCTGGGTGGATATGTTCAAGTGTCTGATGAAAACAGGAAAGTGCCAGGTCAGTAAAGTGACACTTTACCAGCCTGGAGCTGAATAGAACATTATGGCACAGTCGCACACTGAAGGCAGCGAAGGCTAATTCAACCTGCTTCTCTGGACTGTGACCAGACTTCATGATGTGAAAGATGATATATTAAGATCTAGATCCCTCTGACTGCTAAGGATAGAATAAGAACTATGCCACGACTAATAATAATAATAATAATAATAATAATAATAAAGAGGTTTGATTACTAAACTCCATTGAGGTAAGTTTGATTTCATTTTCCAATATCACAAATCCACAAAATAGCCTTTTTCATATCACATTTTATGTCCTCTGAAATGAAAGAAGCATGGAGCAACATTTTATTACTTTAAAGACTGTTTAACAGCTGTAAAACTACTCTCCAGGTCAAATAGTGACTTCCATTCAGACAATCTCAATAAAATCCATGTGAAAAGACCTTCTAACCACTCTTTTACAGCCTGAGATCAGCATTTCTTTTGTGCTCTCTCAAAACATCAAGCACCAAGAGTTATTATGGAGCTAAATAAGTTGTGATTGCGAGGTGGGGGTCAAGTACACCAACTTCTTGGATGACCACACTTGACCGAGTTAAAGAAAAAGGAGTTCTTCAGGTGGTTATACAGCCTCAGAGGGCTTTAAATGGTCTGAAAATCGAAACTGAGCCATTAACGCCAGCTCTTATACACTGCCAGAAAAATAATCCCCTCATTTGATAGGGGACACAAAGATAAACCGATAAGCTACAAAATCACTTACAAGTGAAAAGAATAACACGGATCATCTAATTACAATGCTGAGAAACCCTAGACCAGGGCATGTAGCTTTTATGTTGCCATGTACCACAGATGCAATTTAATGTTGCAGCTTGTTGATATTGAGCTAATCAAAAATCAAACACATGTAGACAGATGCTAATAAAGTGAGAGAGAAATCTGGACCATGAAGAGGCGGAGAGGTGCTGACAACACGGTGAGAGGCAGTGGCTTATGTGGCTAGAGAACAATGTGGTGATGTGAGGTAAACCACATACCATGATGAGGTAAACTGTAGCAAAGGACAGACATCTTGAATAGTTGTGTGTGTGCATGTGCGCAGAAGGCGTTTAAGAGACACTATCTAAACAGGCTGACAGTGATTTTTAAGGTGGAATTTAAGAGTTGTGAGCCTGTTTTCTTTCATCTTAAATACAGCCGATATAATTCCCACTTCATAAATACAAGTGAAAAGGGGCTTTTAAACAAAATTTAGACTAAGTAAAAATCATATCACAATGAGGAAAATTTACTTATAATTGATAATAATTATAGTTTAATTTCTGACTATGGAAAAAACAAACAATACTGTCACTACTGAAATGAGGTACCAGCAGAAGCATTATACTGCAGTATTAGTGACATATCCACTGCCACAGTGTTAACCACCTAAAAGTAAAGGTATACCATGACTGCTGTTTAATGATTTCTTGATATCATCAAATAATGAAACAGAAAAAATATTTTCTACTTGTGAAGTTCTATCTTTGGTAAGACTTTTCAACCAGCTGCTTAAAGCCATTGCATCAGTAATGAATAACATGCACCATTTGCTCTTCCTGTCATATGGAGTGCAGCTAGCAATGCTCGGTGGAGTCATCTGTTTACATTTGGGTTGCAGATCACCAGCTGTTAGAATCTCCTCCTTTGAAGCCTGGTTGAAGTCATTCGTGGGGGTTTTATTTATTTATTTATTTATTTTACCTCAAGTGCTTTGTTGTTTCCAGCTTTTTGAAAAGCACTCTGCTTTGTTAGAGGGAGTTGAAATAGGTCCATTTTTGCCAAATGGTCATTTGAGGCCATCACATGGCCTCAAATGACCATTTGAGGCCATCACATGGCTCTTGCTTTTAGACATGCCTGGACATGTCTCCTTGGGAATGTAAATACCTGGAATTTACATTCTGTGCTATCATAGATATGGTAGCATGGTGGTTATCACTGTTGCCTCACATTAAGAAGGTCCAGGGTTTGAATCCACTATGTGTTCGGGGCCTCCCCATGCATGTATGGGTTCTTTCCAGGTACTCTCAGCTTAGGTTAATTGGAGATTCTAGATTGCCCGTGTCTGTCTATGCATTAGCTCTGCGAAAGACTGGCGACCTGTCCTGGGTGTACCAATTTTCACCCTGGTATAGGTTCTAGCTGCCCTGCGACCCTGAACTTGATAAGCGGAAGACGATGGATGGATGATCGCAGATGATATGATTTGACATCATAATAGACCCTTCGATCTATTTTTATGTGAAATAACGCTTCATACTTTTCCTATTGTTTTATATAAAAGAACAACACTGTCAGGTTGTAAAAAACAAACAAACAAACAAACAAAAACCCACACACTTAAAATGAAAATCATTTGTAATAGACCAACAGTAATGACACCAACTTGGAAAGCCTTCAAGACATCTATAGTGTTGCAAATATTTTCTTTGTGTTTGGCTGTGCCTAAATACAGTAGGTCAATGTGTTACCTAAGGATGTTTTCCCACGTGCACAGTATGGTTTAAATGGTTCAACTGTTAGTGTTTTAGTGCAACGTCCAAGGTAGCATCATTAGCATAAAAAGCATTTCTACTGAGATGAACAGGGGAAATCACCTGAAGTACTAGTTACAATACCTTTCAATACCAAAATCGCCAAAAAATGTTGTCTCTCTCTTGTTGTTGTTTTCTCTAATACCACAGGTGAAAAACTACACATGGTAAATACGACTAGTGCAATAAAGGCATATTTTGGGTTATGGTGACATGACTTTTTTTTTTTTTTTTTTTTAGACAATTGGCACTGTCATTGTGAAATCAGCTATGCTCTAAGAGATAAAATGTTTGCAACAGCTAATGTAAAAATAGATACTTTAGACGTTGTGGTAATGTTAATGAGATATTCTGCAACCACCCTAACATTTTCTGTGTCTTTAACTTGTGAAAATATAATGTTATCATTCCAAATAAACAGTCTGCCACCATCATGGTATCAATTTGGGTATCAAGAATATCACAGTTCTACTGGTATATTTCTTCTACATGTAAGAAATGGCAACTTCAAACATTTCGGACATAATTCCACAGTTCATGTATAAAACACAAGATGAACAGTGCATTTTCATCTGCAATTACAGAGAGTAAATGGTCAAAGCAAACTAGGCGAGGCAGGAAAGGCAATGGAACAGGGCAGGAGAAGAGATGCAGCCAGATGATTGTAAATGGCTCCTGCTGCCTGGCTCCTGGGTGTGCCACACATTCACTCTCACTTTATCTCATTGACACACACACACACACACACACGCACACACACTGTCCAAATGTCTTGGCAATAAACAGTTCCAGGAACAGTAATATTAAGTAAGGAGAGTGGGGATGTAAAAGAAGTAGGTATTAAAAGACAAATTAAATAGCACCCAGGAAAGACAGCGAAATTAAAATGATTTTGTGTGAAAACATACAAACAAAATTAAGTTAATGTACAATATATTACTGTAGTCAGTTAAAAGTCTAAAACAAATAATCACTTTCAATGAAAAACAGATGAAGTGTAGAAACCAAGAGTACTTTGCTATGGCTTAATTTAGGGTTATGACCCTCAGCCTCCCTCCAATTACAATAACATCTCCTCCACAGCCCTGTAATGGCCAAATAACTTGGTCAGCTTTGGCAAGCAGTAGTATATGTCCTTGCGTGCCTCACTGTCATTCCTACTAATATTATGTCCTACCTCTACTGTTAATTCAACCATACAGAAAATGTCAAATCCATTTGTTGGATAAGAAGAGATCTAAAACCCTTGTGTATACTTGACTTTGTGGACCAGGAGTAAAGAACGTTGGTGAACATCGCCTCTAGTGTCCAACTGAAAATACTTTAAGATTTATCACTGAAACCCTCTGACATACTAGTGTAGGACATCCAGTAATACATAAGCACATACTTCTGCCCAGAGACAAATGGAGGGCGTGAGTGAGAAAGTGCATGTGTGCACGTGCGCATGCATGATAGGTTTCATGCCTGGGCATGTCTGCTCCCAGCCTGCTACTGGAGACATTGGAGCCTGGTAACAGAGCTCTCAGGAAAATATCATCACTACCTAAATACACATCCAGCCACCCACAAAGACGTTCACATCAATCTGATCTCAAACTGGACACTCAGATGATAATAGCAGAAGTAGCAGCAACAACCGTGCGCTCACACACACACACACACACACACACACACACACACACACACACACACACACACACACACATATATCTGTCCATATTAACAATTATGACCAACAACTAACTGAGTTCGATTTCTTCAGTTTTTCCACCATCCTCCATCATACCTTAAAGCCATATTACGCCTAAACCTTGCCTATCTCTACTGTTCCCCATTACGGACACGCAGAAGCATATACATAAACAGCTGTTCACCATCATTATCCCCTGCATGTATGTCAGTCACCCCCACAACCCCCTACAATGTACCCCATTTCGATTGCCAATACTTGTAAACAACCCCACCACACACACACCCCCTTCTCAAGCATCCCTTCCACCTACCCCACACCCTCCCAGCCCTAGGCCAAACTATCTAGGCTACCAAACACAAACACAGCTAGACCCTTGCACAAAAAACAACACACTCACCCCTACATGCACATGAACATAAACATCCCGGCGTTGCCCCTGCCCCCCTCCCTCACTCTGAGGAATGTGGGGACCAGCTGGTGGAGAAAATAAAAAAAAAAATGAAGAAGCATACCAAAACAGGAAATACATCAGCACAGGCCTATCAGAACATGTTATCAAGCCGGTGGCAGCACCGCTGAGAACACGGGTGGCGCCGCGTGCTGATTGGCTGATCAAAGTGGCAGCTGTGTCATTACAGGTCTAGAGGTCAGGGGTAATCAAGAAAAGGTTCCGAGCATGCGCGCTTGTGTATGGGTTGGTGTGTATGTCTGTGATGCCATGGCTATCTAAATAAGGGGAAACTGGAGAGAATGTGGAAGGAAATGAGGGTGAGGAGAGAAGATGCTGCAGAGAGAGATAAAGCAAAAGTAAATAGAAAACAACAAAAGAAAAGACAGGAGACAGAGAGGCTGTAAGAGCCCTGAAGACTATTCATATAGCTCAAGTGAGCCGTTGATTTGTTGTGAGATTTGTTTGTCACACCAAATTGCTATAGCACTGTGCTTTTGAGAGTTTCCATTGTGTTTTCGTGATAATAATTAAACCTGCCCTATGCAAATCCATCTACAGCACAGTCACTGCATTAACACGTAAAGCATCTAAAATGAATTGGACATAAGAGTCAAACATGTGAAGGCACAACTAAGAGCCTCCACTACGGTCATTAAAATTAAAAAAAAGTAAAAAAGAAAAGGTTTGCGTGTGAGATTCCTAGACCCTGCTCTGCTCTCTATAATTCATGTTCTCTCTCTACTGAGCTCTTATGAAACCTGCACACACACACACACACACACACACACACACACACACACTCTCGCTCAAGATTTTGCTTAGGGGTAGAATTTTCCAAATCAAGACATACAGGGAGATGGGGGGGCCTTAAAGAGAAGTCTGATTGCCAAGTAAAGCTTCTGCTTTCATAATGCTCACCACCAGCATACACACATGTCTGTGCACACATATATATGTAAACACACTAATTAGTGGATAAGCTTATGCCTTCCTTTAGATGATTTATGTGCCTACATATGCTGACAGATACAGTTATGCACACGCAAGGATGCAAGACTGTAGATAAATTGAAAATTAATTTAGTGCGTTTGTTTTTAATTATTATAAAGACTTAAAAAAAAGCCTCTGTTACGTCAACTGTGTGTTATAGCTCCGTGCACTCTTGCGATACACTAAAAATATTAGATATATCTGACATTCTCGATTCAATCTTTCAGGCGGTCGATTCCTTTATGTTTTGAATAATTGCGCAGATCTGTGCTTCATATGTAGGAATATGACAAAAGTCCTAGTGGCACTGTATATGACTCACTGTGAGCTTTTAATTTAAACCCTCAATGCCATTCTAAATAAATGTGGACAAATCCTTGGACAAATCCGGTTTCTTATTTCAGCTGTCAATCGGAGAATTAATGGTCAACTCTCCTCAGAAAGGTGAAAAAATGAATAGCCCATTAAAAAAATAAATAAAATACAATTCTTTAAATTGAATATTTGGTAAGAAACCATGATTCAGTACAGCACCTAAGGCCTCGGTATGCGTTTAAAGTTAACTTCTGTGCTCCATGGCCTATCATATAGGAGAAAATTCTCACAAGAATTACTAGAGGTACAAACTGAATTGAAATTGCATTTTCGATAAATCATCCCACCCAAAGGGGAAGATGAGACCGCCTCGGGAGGGAAAAGTGCAGAAGTTAAAAATGTTAATTGGCGTGATAAGCAAGGGTGAGGCCGTACAGAGAAGGGAAGGAAGCAAAGCGGCAGACGGGCAAGGCTGTGTGAGGAAAGCCTGTGTTTGCGTGACAAGGTGAAAAGGAGGAAGAGGGAGGGAAGGTGAATGGGAGCTATCATGATCCAAATAGTTGAAAATAATAAAATTCCACACAGATAAGCAAGATTTCCCTCAGCTTCACTGCCTGATTCAGCACCTCCAGTCCCATAGAACAGGGCTTCACTCAGAGTGGAGAACAGGAGGGGAGGGGCAGGGGGTCAGAGGGGTTTGCAGCAACCCATCCTGTACCCCCCCTCCATCACCACCCTTTATCCTAGCCAGATACACACAGTTGCACATATATGCACAACCATACTGTGTCTATTATTAAGCAACAAGGAGTCAATAACAGATACAAGAAAAAAGGGAGACTAGTAAGAGAAGCTATACAGCAAAACGTTGCCATCTAGTGTCAGTCAAACAGAGAAGAGAGCCATACTTGGCCATAGCTTCCTTCACATAATCGCTCTGAATACAGCTGTTTTTCCTCTTCTCTTCTTGTTCCTTTTTTTCCAGCTGTGTCACAACTCCTCCATAGTTGCTACTCAGTCTAACTCAGTTTGTTTGTGTCTCTCCCTGCGCTTTTTCACTTT